>NC_136520.1:13144655-13162155 GCF_053919585.1 Euprymna scolopes
ATCACATAGAAATTATAATATCTCCGAGTTAATTTGCTCGACTTCGAGAAGATAAATATTCAACATTTGTCGCTCGCCGCATGTGGAATAGTTTTTTTCTTATAATAAAAGCGACACTTATTCTGGCGGTATTTTCCGTCTATCGGCGGAAATGTCCGAAAGCAATCAAATTTGATCAATGTGAAAATATTTTCCTTATATCAAACAATTGCTATTCAACTTGGACAAGGGGAGCTGGCCCCCACACACCAACATCTTGGGGAAACAAGAATAAAAAAAAAGATTTCCGCAGTAAATGAAAAACTATCCCGTAGTCAAAGTTGACCTCATTAAGTCATTAAAACGTGCATCTGCCAAATCTAAGTAATTAAATAAATCCAAACGTGTTTCTGTTAGTATCTCGCGGTGGGTCAATGGTTAAAGTCGCACGCTTTAATTTCACACATCGTCTCAAGGGTCCAGGTTCGATCCCCATGCTAACATACCAAAACTTTTTTTTTATTTTAACCCCCACCTCGTAGTTTTGATTTACACAAAACCACACACACCTCCAAACACCCGGGCAACGCCGGTACCCCTCCCGCTAGTAAACAAATAAAATGTGTTCACGCAGAACCTGATAAAAGAAAATACAATGAAAAGCTTGAGAGAAATGATCTTTTGGTCATGGTATGCTAGAATGGATTGGATTTCTTTCGTTTTTTATTTTATTCTATCGATATATATATATATATATATATATATATAATTTGTAAGCAATTCATATCACACAAGTATATTTATAGCCCATTTATATTTTTTGCATATATATTACGTCATACATGTTACGTTGAATGATATATCGAACAACACATATATTTTTTTAATATATAAAACTAATACTTTTATATTTAATTTACCAATTTGGGGCAGTGATTACATAAGAATTAGCAATATAAAGTGTCAATTTATATAGCTCAATAATCACATACTAGAGTTATAAATATTTACTTTAAAGATTGCAATCTAATAAGAAAATACTTTCTCATTTTTTAGAAGTTTTTTTTTTTCATTGATCACAATTTTTTCAGCCTCCAGTGTTGGCATATAAGAATATCATTTTTCATCAAATTATAATTCGCACAACTTGAGATCTATTCCGTAGCTGGAACTATTATTAAGTAGACTATGCTACCGGACGCAAATGCCTCATATTTGTCAGGAGTTATTACTTTAAAAAGTAAGCTCAATTCTATAGATCAGCTTGATAGATATATTGTTAGATAGATAGATACATAGATAAATAGACAAAGTATTTTGCTTGGTAGATTGAATAACAGTTATCGGCCAAAGAGAAAAATGTATTGGAAGAAAAGGAACGTGAGATAGAGACAAGGTGACAGAACGAAACTTAACTAATGTTGACCTCACTGCGGAATAATCTTAAAAATCAATGTAAGAATAGAAAGAGAGGGTAAAGTAGAGAGAGAGAGAAACAGACAGCCAGACAAAGTAATATAAAGAGAAGAAGCTCCCTTCATAATGACCCCGCTAATTAAGTCCCTGATAGTAGCCCCCTGCTTCAAAGTGGCACTGTGCCTTGTTTGGGGTGAAAATTAAATAAAAAAAAAATAAAATAAAAAAAAATAAAGAAAGAAAAAATAGACAGAAAAAAGTTCCCTTGTTTGAGGCTATCATCACAAAATTCTTTTGAAAACCATGCAAAGGAAAGAGATAAAGAGACAGAGGGGAAAAGAGACAGAAATTTAGTAAGACAGACAGCCAGACAAACAGAAAGACACAAAAAATTCTTAATTAAAGTCCCACCATGAAACGAACATTTTAATGCCTAGAGGCAGGATAAGGAGAAAGAATAAGAGAAAGATGGAGAGACAGAGAGGCAGGAGACAGATAGAAAATGGGTCAAAGTTCCAGAAATCGGAATTCCCTTTAAAATGATGTCAAAGAGAGATAGAGAGAAAGAAAGTGTAAGAGAGAGAGAGAGAGAGGGAGAGGGAGAGAGAAAGAGAAGGGCAAGAGATAGACAGACAGAGAGACAAATAGAGACAGACGGACAAAAAAATTGTGCTTGGATAATGAAAAGATTAAGTTGACAAATATCATGAGTCCCGTTCAATTTTAAAGACAATGGATACCCCAATTAAAGGTGCATGTAACTGTGTAAATAGCATTTAGCAATCGCCACCCACATTCTCATTGAGTCGCTACTACTTTATTCCAAGCACAAGAAATATATAGGTCCTGGATATGACCTTAAACTATATCCAGTGGTGAGGCCCCAGCTTGTGGGCTTTTGGGTATGATGAACCACCCTTAAATTTCCATTGGTCCCAGATCCACTCTGACCCGGAGTTGTTGTACCTGTTAGGGTCCCAACTATAGGTTAAATAGAAACCGACTTGTAAACAACAAATATATTCTATTAAAAAATGTGTTTTCAAAATCTTTGGATTCGGCATTAAATAACCTGAAAAGGGTTGATATGCCGTAAAATAAATACAACCAAGAAATATAGAGGCGTCAAGATAAGGTAAAAGCACATTGCATATAGCATTCCAAAATAGTCACCCATCTGGTACTCTCCATAGTCAAGGTCGCTTAACTTCGGAGCTTTAACAAGTAACGATACGTCAACGTGTTTTTACTATGTAAGTTTACATATGTGTGCTTGTGGCATTCTAATTAAACGAGAAGCAAACTCGTTGAAAATCGAGATTCCTAGGTGAATTCAATTTGTTTCAAATTAATCAAGTCGGAATGAAAATAAAAATAAACAAAATAGGTGGTATTGACTAATCCAGCCAAGACGGCGCTATTCCAAATTCACAACCACAAGTCGCCATCAATACAATGCTTCTCCAGCAGCAAACGGTCATATGTAAACCGATATATATAAAATCTATTTGTGTTATAAAATTATATAATTAAATTTAGTAAAATTTGCTGAAATTAAATTTGAATGAACAATGCATTATTTATTTAAAATGACATTTGTAATGTATTATTGGACAGCATCATATAATTTGAATTAGAAAGCAGTTGAAGTTTTGATTAAATTATTTTCAGTGGCCAAGCAGATGTAATTATTTTTGATAATTGATAAGCTTTAATCATTTTTAGTGATCAGTTCAATTTAGTTATTTTCAGTGGTCAATTAAATTTAATAATTTTTTTGCAATAGTCAATATTTTATATCAATTTTGAACTGATTAATAAAACTTCATAAGATTATAGTCTTAAAAAGACAGTTAAGCGAGGGCGGACAACAGCCACAAATTCAAATCCGAGACTTCCATGTAAGATAATCCAATGTCATAGAAAAATTAATATTCTTAGTTACCTGGATATTACATCACTAATATTATTTGAACGAGTGCTTATTCATTTGTATTTTAACAGTATACTCTGTAAATCAAAATAAACATTTTTCTTTACACTTTATTAATAGGAATGATTATTATGACACGAAACATTATTAGAAGATTTAGCTTCATTGCCATTATGCTACTTAATACGCACACACAACGCAGACAGAAAACTATCCTTTAACCCCCCCTCCTTTCTTTAACGGAAATTTGATTTTCGTAATTAATTCAGCCCATAAGAATTTTAGCTTTGATTCACGCAAGACATGGCATATTTTCTCTCCTCAAAATTTGAAAAAGTCTGGAACCGTTTGTATTTAAGTTTTTCTTGCCTGATGAAATCAAATATGATTGGAACGGTATGCACATCGTAGCAAGATATGACTGTAAAAAGAATAATAACAAGAATATAATTTGCTCTCTTTGATTGAGCACTATCAACGACCCTTGATGAAATTTAATTATTCTTAATTTCGGATATCTTTCTACCTGGAATATATATATATATATATATATATATATATTTATATATATATATATATGTATATATATATTTATATATATATATATTTATATATATATATATGTATATACATATTTATATATCTATGCATATATATATTTATATATCTATGCATATATATATATATTTATATATCTATGTATATATATATACATATATGTATATATATTTATATATATATATGCATATATATATATATTTATATATATATGTATATATATTTATATATTTATGCATATATATATGTATATTTATATATTTATGCATATATATATTTATATATTCATGCATATATATATATTTATATATTTATGCATATATATATATTTTTATATTTATGCATATATATATATATATTTATGCATATATATATATTTATGCATATATATATATTTATGCATATATATATATATATATATATATATATATATATATATATATATATGTCATCCACATCCAGTTCGGTTTTGTCCTGGCTATGACCTTAAACTATATCCAGGGGTGAGGCCCCAGCTTGCGGGCTTTGGGGAGTGTGGACCCACCCTTTAATTTCCATTGCTCCTGGGTCCAGTCTGACCCGGAGTCCGAAGACGACTTCCTGTGAACCATAATTCTCCACTTGTCACGGTCGCGACTGAGGGTCCGCCAGCTTCCGGTTAGGATCAACCTTCCTTTAGATGTCGTTTGACGGTGTCACGAACTCTGAGCTTAGCACCGCGATGTGTCCCAAACTAGCACAGGATATCAATTGAGTTGATTGAAAAACGTGCGATATCACCGATTGTGATGATCAATAAAAACACGATTTTGAACATTCGTTGACTCTTATTCAATTACAGGCAACGCAGGGTCTCCCTGCTAGCTCTTAATAGAAAATATCCAGGAATACGTACAGAATCTTTATATCTGATTGTCAGCAAAACAAACAACAAAAAAAACAAAGAAAACAAAGAAAAAAACAGGCAAACAATAAGACTAATGACGCCAGAAAAGTAAAACACAAAATTATTTTCGCAATGTCTTAATTTTTTTAAATAAATGCTGTGTCTTACTTCATTATCAAGAGTCTAAAGTTAAAACCTGGTCTAAGGAGTGACACAATTCATGCATATCTGAAACTATGTCATGCGCATTTTGATTGCAAATAGATTATTAAAAAAATACTGGATTTCAGCTCGGACATTTCATTCAATTCCTGTTCCTCTTCCGTGGCAGGAAATTAATAAACCATAGTCGGCCACGTAAAATCAGACATCGCAACATTGTTCTCCGCCATCCCCCCATGCAGACGACTGATCTCCACATCACGCTTCCCAATGCCCTGTACACACACACACACACACACACACACACACACACACACACACACACACACACACACACACACACACACGGCTAATCACCTTGCCCGCTCGGCATAAAGAAAAAATATAATCGATCACTGTTTTTACTCAGCATTCCACTTAGCTAATGAACTAAATAATCTTTCAATGCGGCTGCGTGAGATATATATATATATATATATATATATATATATATATATATATATATATATATATAGTGTGTGTGTGTGTGTGTGTGGAACACTATATACATACACATCCGCGCATATATATATATATGTATATATACATATATATTATATATATAGATGTATTATATGCATACATATATATATAATATATATAATATATATATATATATATTATATATATATAATATATATATATATTAAGTGAACTCGTCTGTGTGTCTGTCTGTGTACATTTCCCTACGCAATAACTCTGCCAATTTTTAGTCTACAGACTAAAAATTTGATATACAGGGTACTGAGATTTTGGAAAATCTATGTGATCTGGGTTGGGCCAGCAGTTTTGCTGTTAAGGGGGTAAATTTCAACCTTTGTACAACTCTACTAAACTCCTCCGACAATTCTTGGTCTAAACACTTAAAATTTAAGGTATAGGTTCCTTGCACATGGATCTAACTTAATAACTGTATTTGAGCCCAAAACAATAGATGATAAGAGTCATAAAAGGGGTTAAAGTTTAAAAAGTTGACCGTTTTTTGGGGGGCTCAGCCTACACCTCCAAGCACCCGGCCAACGCCCGGCACACATGCTTCTCTCTCTCTCTCTCTCTCTCTCTCTCTATATATATATATATATATATATATATATATATATATATATATATATATATATATATATAGGTTTAATTTTAAATTCTGAAAAAAAACATATAGCCAATATATTCGAATAAAGTATTTATTGTTTGACAAAAAATATATAGAAGGGATTATGTTAATTTCCTTAATCCATGGATTTTCAATAATGGCTCATATAGCCTGTGTAAGCTTTTGGGTGAAACAGGAATTAGAAGAATTGGGGAATTTTTAGCAGAGAGGGGTATATATTCCTTGTCAAGCATTTTTGGTAAGGATAGAAAAGATCAACCAGGGAAAGCTTCTAGATAAGCGAGATAAGACACTGGTAGAATTCAGATGAAAAATCCTGATAGATATTACTTGAAGTAAGCCTGAGGAGTCCTAGAGTGGATGAAACGTGGAATATTTAGTGTAGCTTAATCGCCATATGTATTTTATAAATTACTATATATATATATATATATATATATATATCTATATATATATATATATATATATATATATATATATATATATATATAGCGAGAGACACACAGAAAAAAATGAAAGAAGATAGATTAAACTTTAAACGAAATAATGAGTCTTGCGCGCCATTTAGTAGGAATAGCTTGTCATCAGAAAATATTTAACAGACTTTCTTAAACGTATAATTTCCGCACGGTTTACGAAACTTCAGAAATGCCATCTCACCGCAATATTCCACCTATGTACTTTATCTCTAATTACTTCAATAAAATGTGCTTCAACGAACCCCGCTGCACGTATTCCCCTTCTGAAAGGCAATAAACCCGACGAACCAGCAGAAAGTCACCATTCAATGCAGACGTTTTTAGATACTCTGCTGCTTTCTATCATCACAGATTCTTTCCTCAGAAATTTTGTCTTAAGAATTATCTTTCTTCAAGTTTCATCGACTGTATTAACATGTTTACGTGTAAATGAAGTGTGGACTATATATTATATTGAAAATAAACCATTTCATTCGTTTACTTATATAATCGTAATAATTTACAAGGTTGAAAGAAAAACGTAAATCTGTAAAAATAATATTTTTTTAAAATTAATTTTTGTTTATTGCGGACTGTTGTCTTCATTCTTTTAATTATCGGATCTTCCATGGTCGCGTCCGTTCTTCCTTGTGAAAACGATTTTTAATTTTTAATTTTAATTATAAATTATCAATCATATTACTCAGTATTAAAATCCTTCTAGGATATCTATGACTATCGAGCTTATTATATATCTACATTACAACGAACACTTATTACTTTTAATTGTATTTAATTATACATTAAAATACTTATTATTATTATTACTTTTAATTGCATTTAATTATACATTAAAATAAACTCTGCTCTTTAGACTGCTGTTCTAATCCCCTTTACATATATATATATATATATATATATATATATATATATATATATATATATATATATATATGGAGAGAGAGAGAGATAGTTTTTAAAATAATAAGCGGAAGTATTTCGAGAGCTCTTTCGGCTATCATCTCAGCAGGAGAAAATCGATAGCGTAAAAAATAATATTGTGTCGAAAATAAAGAGTTCTAATGGTGAACTTATTAAATGTGCCAAAAGTACGGGGACACTAAAATAAATTTATTAACGTTTAAAATCGATTAAAATATTGGCACAACGAACGAGGACAGAAAAAGAAAGAAAAAAACGGGAGAAAAGATTCAAAGTTCCCCAAAGAGAAACAATGCGTTGGATGTTTCCTTTTGCCGGCACAACAGTGGTTGACGCACCGCAATAGAGACAGACTCCAAAATCTTTAAATGGTTTCTGGAGTCAGCTCTACCTCGAACCAATCTATTTTATATCTATCGGCACAGCACGGGTTGTCAACCAAATGCTGGCCAATAGCAGTGTCCCTCCTTCTGCAGCCTTGAACTCAGCTATTGACCAGCATTTGGTTGACAACACGTGCTGTGCCGATAGATATAAAATAGATTGGTTCGAGGTGATACATAGAGCGGACTCCAAAAACCACTTAAAGATTTTGGAGTCGGTCTCTAATGCGGTGCGTCAACCTTCGCTGTGCCGGCAAAAGGAAACATCCAACGCATTGTTTCTCTTTGGGGAACTTTGGATTTTTTCTCCCGTTTTTTTTTTCTCTCCCTCGTTGTGCCAATATTTTAATCGTTTTTAAACGTTAATAAATATTTTAGCGTCCCCGTACTTTTGGCACATTTAATAAGTTCCCCATTAGAACTCTTTATTTTCGACACAATATTATTTTTTACGCTATCGATAAACTTCCTCTTATTATTTTCAAAACTATATATACATTCTGTACCTCTAAACATATATATATATATATATATATATATATATATATATATATATATATATATATATATATATATACTAACTGTACATACCCGGCGAGGCCAGGTAAAAACCTATGGCCAGTGGGAGGATTTAGTGGCATACTATTGGCATTACACTACTTATTATAAGTTGCGAGGAGTTTACTAAAAGTTAACCATATTTGGATTTATGGAATTCAAACAGGGAAATAGCATATTTACATAATTTAAATGCAAACTTACTCCCGTTAATATTTATACGTTAAATAATATTTATGAAGAGAACACTAGACAATATTTTATAGCTATTTTCCATAAAATAATCAGAGTTAATTTTTTAAATCATAGTCTCTAATGTAATAGGCAGATGACATAAGCCCATTAATGTTGTTTTCTATTGAATAAATAGAATATAAATGATAGATACTACGCCCTTTCTTTCTGGATGGGGTTCCGTATTCTTTTAAGGAAAACGGAGAGGCAGCAGTAGGATTTGAATCAAAATTCCCATCTCTTAGTCTTTTGCGCTGATAAAGCCCACAAGGGTGCCCTTGGTTGGGCGAAGACTAGGGGAATCAATAAGAAGAACAAGGTAAATCAACGCACACACATACACGATTCCACGCATATTCATAATATAAGTACATATATAAGTAACCTGCACATTTGTAAACACAGATATATATGCATGTACTGTTTTATTTATATATATATATGTGTATATATGTATATATATATATATATATATATATATATATATATATATAAATCTTGAAGTTCTGTATTTTTTTCAAGTTTTTAAAAAAAAAACATTTACACCTGTAAGGAATGTATACACAATTTTAAATATTCCACAAGGAATACAAATAAAACATAGGCACAAAAATATGCACACACACACACACACACACACACACACACACACACACACATATATATATAGGTGTGTGTGTGTGTGTGTGTTTGTGCATATTTGTGTGTATATTTATATATATATATATATAACTATTTCATTTATTCACATAAATTTACTATACGAAAGTATAGATTTATGCGTAAATTTTAAGTATTTACTTCAAAAGTGCTCAATACGTAGGTAGAGCTAGTTAGTAATTTATTTATTTGTCGTTGCTTCTTGTTTTTATATATGTTGAGGATTACTAGTTGGCAACTCAGCTTTCTAGTATCCACCGCGCCCCTTTCTACCAGCCAAAGTTTTGTTTTTAACATTTGATTGTATGGGGCCGTATACCAAATTATAGTTCTTTTTCTTCTGTTTTTAATTTTATTATAGTTGTCGGTGTTTTGTTGTTTATATTTGATATCTATATTTTTGTATCCACTGTTTTTTAGGGCTGTTTCGTAAATATTGGATGACCTGTTAAATGCATTTTCATCGCTTGAGTTATTACTGAGTCTACTTACGATCGAGTTAGGAATATGTTTTATAATTGATGGTGGGTAAACATGAATATACATAAACGATCACACGCATATATGTATATGTATATATATATATATATATATATATATATATATATATATATATATATATATATGTGCATTATTGTGTACACATAAGTATATTTTTATGAATATAAAAAAAAAGAAGAAGTAGAACGGCCACCTAAAACCACTAACCTAGCTCTAAAACAGATCCTTTGTTTGATAAAATGCATGCCCATTGGCTGGTAGGAAGGGGCGCGGTGGATACTAGAAAGCTGAGTGGCCAACTAGAAATCCTCAACATGTATAAAAACAAGAAGCAACGACAGAATTCGCGCATAAGCCTGACGAATCCTATAGTTGGATGAAACGCAGAATATCCAGTGTAGCTTAATCGCCATATATATTTTATAAATTACTATATATATATATATATATATATATATATATATATATATATATATATATATATATATATATATATATATATATGATGAAAATAATGGAAATATTAATCCGACAAAATAGACATATAAAAAGTAACAAACCATATTATATGTTCATGGACGTTTCGTCTTTATTTCGATTTTATTTAGGAAGTCTCCTAATAAAGACGAAAGGTTGATGAATACATAACACGGTTTGTTCCTTTTTATTTCTGTGTGTGTCTCTCTCTCTGTCTCTCTCTTTCTATATATATATATATTTATATATATATATATATATATATATATATATAAATATGTAGATATATATACATATATATATACATATATATATACATATGTATATATATACATATATATATGTATATATATGCTTATGTATATATATACATATATATACATATATATGCATATGTATATATACATATATATACATATATATATATGCATATGTATATATATACATATATATATATATATATATATATATATATATATATATATATATATATTGATTGATTGATTGATTGATTGATTGAGTGTATCGTGTTAGTTTCCAATATGGGGATGCACTAAAATGATGTATATACCGAATACTTAGGAAAACGTAAGTATAGTATATTTATTAAATCGCATATTATTGGCTACATATGTGCATACATGTGCTATCATTAAATTAACCGTAATTAAAAAATACGTATGTGTATCGATCGCAGAATTCACTTCATATTTTTAACTCTTTTATGAAAATGTTTTGTCATAAAATTTTGCTTTTCACGAGTTTTTGTTTAGCCCAAACTCTGTTCATGGAAGCCATGTTATTTTTTATGTGTTATCAGTTTATTACACATTCGTTCATCTCATTCCTTCATTAAATCTATACTTTTCATATACGATTCGTTTAAGTGTTGTTTCGGACCATACACAAAGATGCTCACGTCATCCAAAATGATGTTTACTTATGATAGCAACCAGGCCATACAATAGATCTACCATACTCGGTCATCTATCATTTCTTTGTAAAGCATTAACCAACGTCGTACACCATGGTTACCGTTAAATCATTGCAATAAGAAACCTCAAAACTGAGAGACCCAGAGTCCGATTATAATTTGAGGTTTCTATGTCTGTCGCTGTGTACCGCATAACACCTTTTTATTTAGAAGTTAAGTTTAATTTGTTTACTTAAATGCTGTTTAGGTCTGATATTTAACATCCAATATAGTATATTTTTTTATGTTAGATAGAATATATCTGTATACAACCTTTTTCGTAAAAAGATTTCTGTTCTCTGTTTTTACAGCACCAATTCAACAATTCGGAGCAATTATGGACAAAGCAAAAAATCGATTGCGTTGACGCCGCAAACCAGTTGATGTCGTTGTACGTGCAAAAACGGGTTTCTCATAATTTTTCGCTCATTTATTCTTGCAATGTTTATCCTCAACGGACGTCAACAATTGATAATTGAACACACATTTTTGCATTGATACATGGCGAAGGTTTTACATCTATCTATCTATCTATATATATATATATATATATATATATATATATATATATATATATATAAAAGTGGACGTGTCTGTGTGTCTGTGTACATTTCCCTACGCAATAACTCTGTCAATTTTTAGTCTACAGACTCGAAATTTGATATACAGGTTAATGAGATTTGGGAAAAATGGATGTGCTCAGTTTATGGCCAGAAATTTTGCGATTAAGGGGTCAAAGTTCAATTATTTGACCGTTGAGATCTCTACCAAACTACTCCGACAATGTTGGGTCTACGCACTTGTAATTTTAGATATAGGTTCCTTGGACATGGATGTAACTTAATAACTTGATATAAGCCCGAAACAATAGATTTTAAAGGGTATAATTGGGGGTCAAAGTTTTAAAAAAATTGACCTCTGCGGTCTCTTCCAAATTACTCAGACAATTTCTGGTTTAAATATTTGAAATTTTACATAAAGGGTATTCAGAGATAGGGCTAGCTTTTTCATCAGCTTAGGTAGGAAATTTTTAGTTACCAATATATAAATGTATGTATGTATGTCTGTTTTCACATCTGCCTTATACTTTCAATAGAGGCGACGGATTTTACCAGGATCAGTATCGTTTTAAAGTTCGATCTTTCATACGACAAATATCTTCATTAATATCTTCCTCTTAAACTAGGCACTTTTGAATAGGGGAGGTCACTTTCCGTCGATATTTTTTTAAGCTATCCCTCCTTTAGATTGTCTAGCCTTAATTTTTAAAAAAAATGTCGCTTCCGGTTTGGCGGTGGTCATAACAGCATAAGCGTTAGGTTTTACACCGTTCTTTTCCTCCTTTGAGGTATGAGTTCGAGCCTGCCTTCCTACTACCACCATTTTTTTTTTTTTTGCTTCACATACACATCCAAACGCCCGGGCACCACCGGGCTGAAATGCTAGTATATATATAAAAGTGAACGTGTCTGTGTGTCTGTGTGTGTACATTTTCCTACGCGATAACTCTCTCAATTTTAAGTGTACAGACTCGAAATTTTATATACTGAGTACTGAGATTTAGGAAAATATGCGGGATCGGTTTTTGGCCAGAAATGTGGCTATTAAGAGGTCAAAGTTCCACGATTTGACGTTTGAGCACTCTAGCAATCTCATCCGACAATTTTGGGTCTAAACAATTGAAATTTAAGTTATAGGTTCCTTGGACATGGATCTAACTTAATAACTTTATTTGAGCCCAACACAATAAATGTTAAGGGGTCAAAATAGCGGTCAAAGTTAAAACAATGCCTTCTGTGGTCTCTACCAAATTACTCAGAAAATTACTGGTCTAAACATTTGAAAATTTACATAAAGGGTAATCAGAGATAGGGCAAGCTTTTTAATCAGTTTAGGTCGACATGTATGTATGTATGTTTGCATTTCTGCCTAATACTTTTTACAGAAACGACGGATTTTACAAAGATCAGTATCGTTTAAAGTTCGACCTTTCAAACGACAAATCTCGAAACGTTGGCTAAAAACATTAATATATTCGCCTTGAAATGGGACATTTTCTACAGGGGGGAGGCGATTTTTTCGCCGATATTTTTGAAAGTAATCCTCTTATTTTGATTGTCTAGCCTTAATTTTTTTTAAATGTCACTTCTGCTCTCGCAGTGGTCGTAACAGCCTAGATGTCAGGCTTTTTTCCCCCGTTGTTTTCCTCCTTCGTGGTACGGCTTCGCGCCTGTCTGCATTTTTTTTTTTTTTTGCTCAACATAAATCAAAAAACGTGGGCAACGCCGGGCTGAAATACTAGTATATCTATAAAAGTGAACGTGTGTGTGTGTGTATTTCAATTTTAAGTTTATTGACACGAGATTTGATATACAGAGTACTGAGATTTGGGGAAATGGTTGTAATCGATCTTCGGCCAGAAATTCGGCTGTTAAAATCTCAAAATTCAACGATAGGGCCTTTGAGAACTCTACCGAACACCTCACCCAATTTTGGGTCTAAACACTTGAAAGTTTAGATATAGGTTCCTTGGGCATGGGTCTAACTTACTTACTATATTTAAACCCCAAAAAATAAATGTTAAGGGGTCATAATAGGGGTCAAATTTAAATAAATTGACCGCTTTTATTTCTTTTGCTTAACATATACCTACAAACACCCGGACAATGCCGAGCCGAAATACTAGTATATATATATATATATATATATATATATATATATATATATATATATATATATATATATATATATATATATTAAACATTTTTTAAACATTTTTTCATAAAATTATTATGTATTCCTGCACGTCAACAATCGAAAACGAATAAAGAAAAGTTATAAACTTTTATATTTTTCGTATTCTTTTTTATACATTTCCATTCATATATGTATATATATATATATATATATATATATATATATATATATGTATATATATATATATAATGGAAACAAAGTGATGTAATGTTTACCTGATATACGCAATGGTAAATACAAACTAATATAAATAACACTATTTATATATAGAAAATGTAATCCCAACCGAATTAAAAAAGCTCAGTACACAATAGAGCGTAGAGCTTAATTTACGAGAAAGAAAATTAAAACTCTAAGTTGAAATTTACAATCAAAATATATGTTTCAACTGAATACGTGAAAAAACAATTTACAAAGTCATTATTCCGCGGAGTTTCAAAGCATGCTATTCTTATTATTCTTCTCATCAAGGACATAAAGAAATCAGCAAATTATATTCATAGAAATGCTAGAATTTACTAGTAAAGGCATTAAGTGAAACCGAAATTTATTGTAGTTATAAATTGTCAAATCAAAAAATGAAAAAACATTGGATATATAAAAACCTAATATAAAAACAAACCGCGCTTGAATGAATCTTTGAATTCCTGCACTACCCGGAAAAAAAAAAAAACAATTTTCAAGTCTTCAGCTGTTTTGTAATGTCTTTACTAGAAAATTCTAGCATTGCTACAAATATAATTTGCTGATTTCTTTATGCCCTCTGGCGAGAAGAATAGTAACAATAGCATTGTTTAAACTCCGCGGAATAAGGACTTTGTAAATTATTTTTCTTAAGTATTCATTCGAACAATAAATTTTGATTTTAATGTTCAACTTACAGTTTATTATTTTTCCCTTATATATATATATATATATATATATATATATATATATATATATATATATATATATAAGCCTGATGAATCGTAGCATAGAGGAAACGCGGAATATTATGTGTAGCTTAATCGACATATATATTTTATAACTTACTACCTAACTCTACCTACGTATTGAGTTGAAGTAAATACTTCAAGTTTACGCATAAATTTATACTTTCCTATATTAATTTATGCGATTAAATAAAGTACTTATATATATATATATATATGTGTGTGTTTGTGTGTACGTGTGCGCGCGTGTGTGGGTGTGCGTTTGTGTGTATATATATATATATATATATATATATATGTACACCTATGAGTTTTTTGGTGTATTGATATCAATATGAACAACTCTATTTTTCTATTTATTTAAAAAGAAAACACAAAATAGTTATATATCGTTCGTTAAATATCATTCATTCGCAAACAATTTAGCTTATTTATATATATTTTTAGGCATGAATTTTTTAGTTGGTTTACTAGTTAATTGTTTTCGCAGTTCTGAAACCTTTATATATCAATGTTTCAGCCTGTAGACAAAACAGAGTAGGTTCCTACACACAGCTAAACATATCGCTCATATGTAGTTCTCTCTCTATCTCTCTCTCTCTCTCTCTCTCTCTCTCTCTCTATATATATATATATATATATATATATATATAGATAAAACTTGTTTGCATTTTCTTATATATATATTCATTTTAATTGATTTCCTGCTAGTTTTACTTTCGATTTGCTCATACGATGATTATATTTAGTATACTATTACATGTAATACTATTCATTAAATTATTTTACATCATTTATACTTGCGTAATATTTGCGTAAAATATGCGTAATCATCTTATAGTAAGCGGACTTCTTTCTATACACATATTTGTATGCGCATATATTTGGTTAAACATTTTTTCCTACCAAACTCTTCTCTCAGTTTTCAGTCCACAGGCATAAACCTTTATGTATATGGTTATCAAACCCATGCGGCACATTATAGTTGGGATTAGCCGGGGAAAACAGAGTACAAAGTGTCAATATTAAAAAAAAAATGGAATTTGATAGGTGAATGACGGCATGTAGCTATTGGTTTATGTTTTAATTTTTAGCCTTGCATCAAACATGTCTCCTTAGCTCAGGTATTAACATCAAAGCAAAGCGTCAATCCCAATCTAAACGTGTTGGGTTCAATTTTACGGATGTGGGACACGGGCCATTTTTTTTTTAAACTTTTAAAATTTTTACTATATATTCGGTCTGATATAATATAATAATGAATACGAAATCTCATTAAACACAATATCATATTCAAGCGTATTTACTACCGGATGGTCTCTCTCACCCTCTCTCTTTCTATCTCTCTCTCTTTCTCTCAGTATATATATATATATATATATATATATATATATATATATATATATATATATATATTAATGTGTTTAGAACATTTTTTGATATTTGTCGTCTGAAGAGTACATCTTCAGAACGATACTCAGCTCATGAAAATCTGTGGGTTCTGTCAACAGTTTTAGACAGACGTGATGATTGATGATTGCAACGTCTTGTTAGACGAGTATCACTCCCTCAGACATTTAAAATCCATGAGCCCAAATGTCTGAGGGAGTATCTATACAAAGATGATGTTACAGAGTCTTAGCTTTGTACGACAGCTAAGTCTCTCTCTCGGTTCAAAAGGTGGAGATCCAGCAACAAGCAAGAGCAAGATAGCTAGCAACAAATTAAACTGCAGACCAGCTTAATGCGGGTACTGGTCTTCCGCTTCATGGTTGTTTAAATCAGAGATTTGCTTCTCCTAGAAAGGTTGCCGTTACCACGGCTTACGGGAGCACTCTTTACCCCAATACACATATACACACACACACAAATATACACGGTGCTAGTTGGCCGTTGACCCAGAAACAGAGTTCATTCGCCCTTTAGGCAGACGTACACACATACATACATCTATACATTTTAACAAAGAGGTAAGATTAATATTATAAATGTTTACCTTCCATTGAATAGCTTCAACGTTGGTCTTAGATTTGTACTCTGAATATTATACTATACTCGGACCAATGCTCTTCACGACCGTCGGTTTTTCCTCTGACTATGTCTTCCATCCGTTGAATAACTGATACATGATTGTTTTAAGCTTGTTGTCATTTTGTGTATGTTCTAATCTTCCTTTTCACCAAGGTAACACTTTTGCTAGTGAAAAATAACATTCTTTTCTATTAAAAGTGCTTAACATAAAGAAATTACATCTGCCTACTCCTTTTTCTATCACACCATTTATGCTGATATTCTGTGATTACAAATTTTAATAATGATCATAATAAAAATTTTCTACCAACATACCTATCCGTGTTTCTTGAACAATATCTAATCCGACGAAGATCCCTATTAGATCATGTATAAAGTAATCAATTAAGAAGCGTTGGTTGTCTCTCTACGCCACAAATCTGGAACAAGACCGCTTAAAATGAAGCGCATTAAATCGTCTTGAGCTAAAGGTCTGCAATCAATTTACCTGATGAACACAGAAAACGAAAG
>NC_136520.1:13167155-13222155 GCF_053919585.1 Euprymna scolopes
ATGGAAGATCAGATAATAAATAAATGTGGATGTATAAGATCAAAGAATCCAACCTTGATCGCCCTTCGGGGCCCGTGGCGCAGTTGATAGAGACGTTGAATCTCTACAGTTCCAGATAAACATTGTCTGAAGATAGCGGTTTCAATCCCACCCAAAGCGTGCCAGAGATTTACTTGGCCAAAAATGTCGTGAGACGACAACAACTACGGATGGCAGTGATGGCTGAGAATGTAGTTAGGAGATTCGAAGTTCCTATCCGTCGCGGTAACCACCTGACGCAGGCCAGAGGAATAGTTGGGCGAAACGTTGTGAATAAAACAAACCAATAAAAGATGAAAAACAAGTAATAACGATGAGACTACTAGTCCCAAATCAAAATTAATATATATAATGCTCATGTCAAAAGGAATTCCAATTAAGGAATAATATGAAATACTAGGCTTACAATATTAATTTCATGTCTGCATATATATATATATATATATATATATATATATATATATATATATATATATATATATATATATATATATATATATACGTTATGTATGTAAATGAGCTCGGAACTGGAATTTTTTATTTTTGCCAGTCGTGGCCCTTTTTCTCTCCTCCAAATTTTAAAAGCTCTGGAACCTTTTAATTTTTGTATTTTACTTTTTTTGTTAAAATATGATTTAAACAGGCATCACATCGTAGCAAGATAGGACTGTATTTATATAAAACATTTTTTTTAAATATAATGATTGAACACTATCAATAACCCTTGTTGAAATTCAATTATTCTTAATTTTTGGATATCTTTCAACGTTGAATGCATATATATATATATATATATATATATATATATATATATATATATATATATATATGTGTGTGTGGGGGGGTGTAGTAATATTCTCTTTTTTTCTTTTATATGTAGAAGCACGATACCCTGACTGGCCCTATCTCGGATTTTATAAATGTCACGAACAGAATGCAAATTAGATATATTGCATAACATGTGCAATAAAAACGAAGAATGATGTTTTTTTTCTGCTTATGAGTTAATATACTTATTTAGATGGTGGAACGGTGTTGTTTTTCTGCTTCTGCCTGATCAACTCCATTTTTATCGGTAAAGGTATGGGGTGATCATCACGTGTACTTTCAATCTCGATTTTTCCGAGGTTTCCGAGTTATTTTTCCTCAAGGATATCATTGTTTTCGTGCAGAAAAAATTTACAGCTTTCGCAAAGGTTTGCAAATTCATTCGTCACACAATTCTTTCATTACTTCATCTTCTGCTTGTAATCTTCAGAACTCTTTCACTCTTGATTTCTCTTTTTGCAGCATCTTTCTCGCCCTTTTCTTCCAGTCTAACTTCCTATTTCTCTCTCTCGCCTTCTTTCTCTACCATTAAAACTCTCTTTTTCTTTATTCATGTCTTCTGTACTCTTGTTTTTCTTCATTCTTCTCTTTCCATCTTATAATATTAACATTTGATGAACATCAAAGAAGTCCCAACACAGCGAAATATACCTGACAACAGCTTTATAAAACTCATGATGAAACGTTAAATGTAATTCGAGTTCACGCACTTCAATGACGATAAAATTAAATATAGATATGTGTAACATTCGCAGGTACTCAATCTACCTAGAGTAACCTCCCGTGTCCCGGCTAGTACACACACACACACACACACACACACACACACACACACACACACATCACAAACACATGTTTATAGAGATATACATATATATATATATATATATATATATAAATAAATATATATACATATATATTACATATTATATATATATTATAAATATACATATATATACTATATTATATATATATTATATATATAATGTAGATATTATATATATATATATTATATATATTGTATATATTATAAATATTATATATATATTATCTATATATTATATATATTATACATATTATATATATATCATATATATTAGATATATTAGATATATTATACAGATTATATATATATATATTATATATTATATTATATATATTATATGCATTATATATTTTATATATATTATATATATATTATATATATTATATATTATATATATATCTATTATATATATTATATATATAATATCTATATTATATATAATATATATTATATATATTATATGTATATTATATATATATATATTATATATATTATATATATTATATTATATATAATATATTATATATATTGTATAGATATATATTTTATATATATTATATATATGTATTATATAGTATATATATTATATATATTGTATATATATATTATATATATTATATATAATATATATATATTATATATATATATTATATATTATATACGTATAGTATATATATTATATATATAGTATATATATTATATATATATATAGTATATATATTATATATATTATATGTGTATAGCATATATATTATATATATAGTATATATATATTATATATATATCTCTCTCTCTCTATATATATATATATATATATATATATATATATATATATATTATATGATGTATTTAAATATAAGTAAAATCTGTTCAGGTTCCAGTTGAGGACCGTGAATACCTAAAGGATCAGTGGAGCAAAAAAGGGCCGAAAGGTATTTTCAGCTGTTCTAGTTGATAAAAGTGCTGTATAAAATTAAAAAGGAACGGGAGTTAATAAAAACTGTACATTCATCCCCAACAACTTCAACTTCAATCTCCACAGTAATAATTCCTGCCCCTCTTACTCATCTTCTGAAAGTGAAAACCCAGGAGAAGAATATTTACAGCCAAAGAGACATATAAAAGAGCCTTATAGCCTTTTTAAATTCTCCAGATCTTCTCTTTAGTTAGTCAGGGGAGGTCATATCTTCTAATCTTGGTGCCATCCTTTCCAGTGCCTTGCTTTTGGATTTGCAAGCTATGGGCCTTCTTATACCTAATATTAATATTAGCGATATTCTTATTTATAAATGTAAAGTGGACAGGGCAAAAACTAAAGTAAAAACAACTGCCAAAAAAACATAATGAAATTGTGGACAACCTGATATGCATTGAAGTTGATAAGAGAATTGATAATGATACATTGTTTTATAAAACAAATTGTGGAAGAATATGGACAGGAAACTGTGAAAAAACTACTTGACCACAACATAATTTAAAATTTACAATAGGGGTACCATATTAAAGTAAATATCTGACACACAGAGTTCTTCCTAACAATGGTGCAACATGTGCTGTTCATGCAGACCATGTGATGGATCTTTTGCATTAATTCAATAGCGAAAACACTATCAAGGTTATCCTAGTTGACAATACTAATGTCAACACAGGTTGTGAAGGTGAAATGGTGGCAATTTTAGGGATTTTTTTTAAAATCTTCATAAAATTGGTTGTCCTTTGCACAATAACGAACTACCTTTCAGGGATCTTTTTAAAAACATGGATGGTTGCACAAAAGACCCTACAACATTCAGCGGCGTCCTGGAGAAATTATGCTCAAATAATTGTCATGATTGACCCCAAATATCATTTTCCCCTATAAGCAGTTCTCTGGATTCAGTTTTTAAAATTAGTGAAATAAATGACCTCAGTTGTGACCAAAGATTACTCTTTGAATACACAGTAGGTATTTCTAGAGGTAAGGTTGACTCTAGATATACTTCGTGAAAAATTGGTCTTTTAAGCCATGCAAGATGGCTAACTTTAGCCATCAGGCCCATGTGTTTATTGACTCGTGGTGCATACCCACAAAGGCTCGCAACAAACCTCCAGAGGTTAATAAATTTTATTGTAAATGTGTATGACATTTGTTGGTTTGAAATGTAAAAAAAAATAATAAATTCCACAATCTGCAATTGCATATTGTTAATATGATCCAGAGCATTAAGGTGCACCCTCACGAAATTCAGCAGATCGCATTATCAAACAATCAAGGAAATACAATTTGTTTACTGTCTGAAACCCTTCTATATTCAATGGTCAAGTCTGAGGAAGTTTAAGTAAGAGAAGCTTTAAAAAAGATTTTTTTGCCATTAGGTAAGTAAACATTTATTCATATATCAATAACTCAATTATTTATTCCAATTAATACAAACATTTTTAAGATTTTATCTAATTTCACCATTATTATTAAAGTAATACACATTTAATTTTTTTAATATTCAATTAATTTTTATATTTTTCGGGCGCGGCGCTCGACGAAGAAACGATTGAAAAGAATACCAAATATTTATTTATATGCGACTCATTGGACACAATTAATAGATATGATATTGTGTGGTATTTTTGAACCACCAATGACGGAAGATATTTCTGATTCTGAACTTAGAGAGGCATAATTTAATATGAAAAAGCTTGAATTGCTAGATTTGCCATCACATTCTCAGAGCGTGAAACGGGCAGTCAAGTTTACAACGGAAGCATCACAAACTGTATATGGTTTTGAATCAAGACATCGACACATCACAGCCTTTGAGTCAGAAGTTGAGACCATCCATTTTGTCTGAGGCCTATTATATGGAGCTACTTCACTCCATATATTAAGCTCTATCAAAATAATTATTTTCTTTTCCTTATTTGGTTGTTGTTATATTGTATCTTATAACAGAAACAAATCAATTTTTAAATATTGAAATATTACTGCTGGATTCATAAAATGAAAAGACAGTTTGCTAATGACACTGTTTGATAAATGGAGAACTTGTCAATCAACTCAACAAAAACTGCCTGTTCAGTGAGATGCAATATGGTGCTAATTGTGATATCACACAGAACCAGTGAATCTATTGACGAAGGTTTCATTATTAAAGCGGCAGCTCTAAGCATATCTAAGGAATTTGATAGGGGTTGACACAAAGGTTTGCTTCATAAGCTGAGAAAGTCCGTTTAACCTTAACATCTTTCCACTGTGATAGGTCTATTAGAGTCGTCGTTAATGGATAGAAAAACGTAGGTCAGAGTATTAATGCTGGCATGCACCAAAGATCCATATTGCGACCAACTGTCTTCCTTATCTTATCAAGGGCATTACATGCCATGTTTTTCAATCATTTGTCGACATCTGTGTAGACAATACTACCATCTATGGCAACACTACAAAAGTCGACACAGATCAGAAGTTTTCTGATTCTCTCTTCTCTGACCTTAAACGGGCGTTGCAATGGAAGGAAAGGCTGGTCAGATTTAATACATCTAAAACCAAACTGCTATCTATTCCCCGCTTTAATACTGCTATCTGTTCACCACTAACGCTTTCTTGAAAAAGCACCCTGTTTTACTAACTTCTGGGGCTCAATTTCACCCTGAATCAGATCGTTAACTACTCCAGGAAGTATTTCACTCCTGCCGCGATCCGCTATCTGTACAAAAAAACAGTAGGTTCTAAGAGGAGTACTGCTACCACATCTGGTTTCGAGCTCCAACAAATAACCTTTACTGTCTTTACAGAATGCAGAACATATACTTAATAGTTAACCCTTATCCTAGAGTTGCCACATAGACTTGATAAGTGGTGACCCTAAAAGTAAAAAGAAAATGAAAAGGTGGGGTGCAGATTTTGAATTTGAAGATTATTTATGACTTGTAATAAATGTAATATTATATTTATAAAATAAAAATACATCACTTGATTTGAAATACTGATTTTTTGGGTATTCACCTGGATATTCAATACCAACCTTGCAAAAAAAAGACTTCTCAGTATATTCTTGTCTACGATTTTTATATAGACGCTCCAAAAACCGCTCAAGCATTTGCTCTAATTTTTTTGCATGTACTTAATAACTCCAAACGCAAATTTCGATGAGTGTCATTTATTAATATTCTGAGAAAAGTCAAAAATCCTCCTATATATATATATATATATATATATATATATATACATATGTATATATATAAAAGCGTATATATATATATATATATATACACATACATATATATATATATATAATGTATACACAATTCAGGGATTAAGTAAACTGGTTGGATTTTTATTATTTTTATTAACGTTTTCTTAAATTTCACTGAATAATGAATTATTGATTTTGTTGTTTTTTAACATATATTTATTATACAGTGGTATAATTACCAGGAAATTTCCAGGAGGCTAACATATCATTGCTCTGACCAAAGGGCCATCTTAAAACACATGACATACCAGCATACTGTACACTTGTCCCAGTTGTGAAAGCTCCTGGTTTATAACATTAACATGTAACAATAAACGTAAATTTAAAATACTCGAAGCTATACTAATAAAAACTAAAATCTTAACATCAACACAATAATCTTTAGTAATAGCCTTAACCTTTTGAAGTATTTATTAAAACATAACAAAAACTATATAAAAAAAAATGTAAGCATCCATAAATACAAACAGTAAAATTCCAATCATTTTAATTACCCCCTGAAGATGAATCCCGGAGGATTTTAAAGAACTTTCTGGACAGAGACTCCCTGGCCCTAGGCTGACGAGAGGGAAAGTAGGAAAGACCGGTGGAGGGTGCGATTTCCTGTGATACACAATCGCATGTAGAGAGAAAATTTACTTATTTATCTACTTTACAAGCTACTTTCTAGTTGTCTGTAAATCTGCCTTTCTCGCTTTATGTCAATCATACATGTCATAGGCTGTATATATTATTGCGAAAGTATATATATATATATATATATATATATATATATATATATATATATATATATATATATATATATATATACTTTTGTTAAGCGGAGGCCACTATTTCTATCTAAAGAAACTGACAGTTTGAGCACTGTGCGACGGGTAAATGTTTATTAATAAGCATTTGAGGGAAAATATTACGGGTACTGATTCATGGTCCGATGGTTACACCTGCCGACTGTAAACACGATGGTTTTAGGGTCGATCCACGACCGGGAAAAGGTGTATGTCTAGCCGCACCGATGAGTTGTGTTACAACGAAACAGTACTGTATGTGGATGACACTATATATATATATATATATATATATATATATATATATATATATATATATATATATATATATACAGGGTGACTTAAATAAAACGGGGCCCGTGTACACTTTATGGGATATCTCCATTATGTATTCCCCGATTGTCCCTATCTTAATCAACGACCGTAAGTACACCAAGACCCCAGTGAGAGTTGTGTTCAATTTCACTACAAATCAGGTTCATTTAAGAAAACCGAGGACAGTTTCATGCGTCAGTTCGAATGTGAAAAGATTCCATCCAAAAACAGAATTCAGAACGTACTGGACCACTTCGAGATGTATGGGACCGTCGATAACCTCAAAGCTGCCAGAGAAAACCGTCCAAACCACTCGGGATGTCCCAAGAAGCGAACAGTCGAGCTGGTGGAAAAAACTCTCTCCAGCAAAGTCCGAAACGTGCTAGTGAACGATATCATGGCTTACCCATACAGAATCCAGACGCTGCAGACCCTTACAGCCTCAGACAAGCAGCAGAGGAGAGTTATGGCAGTCAAGATACGCGAGAATATCGAGGAGACACCAAGTTTCCTTAACCTCCTCTGGATCTTTGACGGCACCCACTTCCATCTTGATGGAAAGGCAAACTCCAAGACAAATGTCTTCTGGAAGTCCTCCAGACCCAATAAAGTAGCCACCAAGCCCCTTCCCTCTCCTACGTGCACGATGGGGACTGCAATCTCGGCCAGAGTTATCATCGGACCACTCTTCATCAGAGAATCTGGCGCAGCAGTGACAGTCACCAAGGAGCGGTAGTGAAGGTCCTCAAACCCTTCAAGAGTGAGCTCTAGACAATTTACCCGTCGCTCATAACCAAGTTCTGGTTCCATCAGGACGGAGTAAGTTCTCACACTTCAAACCTGTCCTAGATTGGCTGAAAGAGAGCTTCGGAGGCCCAGTGATCAGTTTCAAGACTGATTTTGAGTGGGTACCCCATATCCTGGACCTAAGCTCCCCCCAGATTGTTTCTTTGGGGCTATCCTAAAGACAGAGTCTACGCAGGGATACTCAGAACAATCACGGAAGTCAAGGTAGCCATGATGGAGGAGATGAGAGCCATTACCAATTCGGTCTGTAAGAACGTCATTGACAACTTCGTGATGTGCCTAACGAAATGCATGGAACTAAGTGGAGCCCATCTAGAACATATGCTGTAGAACGGAGAAAAAAGGTTAAAGACCCTAGTGTTTTGATGTGATGTTTTGAATATAATAAACTAGTTGTGACCAATGTTTCATTTCATTCTTAAAAGACACTAAGAAACGGGGGCCTAATTAGATTTGGGCCCCATTTTTTGGGATCACACATTATAAGTTTAAGCGAAAATGTGCCGTTCTTTTAATTTTTCATTGATATTGAAGCGTCCAACAACATGAGCCGTTCTTTGAAAAGAACTAACCCCTTATAGGTTACAGTTTGCTCTGGAATAGAAGTCATTTCAACCACGTGAACAGAGAAAGCCTGACTCTTACTTAAAAGAAGTTAGTAAGGAAAAGTAGTCCAGGGTGAGGTTAACAATGGTGGTAAGGTTTGTACAATATACGTAAATGTAGTGAAAATATTTTCTCATCTGTCCAACTATCTATCTATGTATCTATATATCTATCTATCTGCCTATCTATAATCAGTAAATCCGTCTCTCTCCCTTTCTATCTATCTATAATCTATCCTTCACACAACTTTACCGTTTCTCTGATTTATTTTTCTGTGACTTAGGTTGCATATGTGATTGTGAACGTATATGTATATTTTTTCATAGTTTAACCTAAAATGTGTCATGCTTTTTATTTTCGTTTTTATAAAAGTCACGAACACAATGTAAATTATGACTCTTAGTTTTATAGAAAAATGAGCATTATGTATTTTGTGATTCCTTACATGTTGCAGAAAAAAAATTCCGGGCTGATTTTCTGCTTTTTTTTTTGTCCATTTATCAAAATATGTTTTTTTCTTTACTTATCACGCGAAATTAATTTTTCTATTTGCGCAGTTTTTCAGAAAAATGCACGGTGCAGATTTTCCGACCTCAGGAAAACCGTGTTTCCATGACAAAACTGTTAAATTCCGTTTCATTAACTTATTTTGTTTTTTTATGGAATTATTATCGTATATGAACGAACGTATTCATTGATGAAAAGAAAAGAAACTCCACACAAAATAACATTGTCAATCTTTATATATATATATATATATATATATATATATATATATATATATATATTTATATATATACATATATACATATATATTAAATGTATATATAGTATATATAAATATAGTATACATATATTATATATAGTATATATATATAGTATATATATAGTATATATAATAGATATATCTATATAGTATAGAAATATTGGTTACATATATATACAGTATACCGCCTATAATTTGAACATCCTCTTTGTTCAAATTAGAGGATGTTGTTCAAGTTTCGCAATAAAAAATATGTTGCAGTTAACTTTAATTTTCTAAGAATTAAGAAATAGTAAATTAAAATTATTGTTATATGGTACGTCAAGCTTATATTAAGTTAAGTTTACGATATATTGCAAGTAAGAATTGTTATTACCAGGACAAAATCATTGAAAATAAATTTAATCTACATTTACTTGTTAGGTATTTATTACCTAAGCTAAGTTATCATCTACAGAAATCATACGTTTATGTAAAATACAGTAAGTTTACTTATTTATTAAATAAGTCTCATTGCAGTTTCTATTTTCATCGATTGAGCTCTCGAGAGCTGCCATTGTATTCCATAAACGATCACGAAAATCTACAATTTCTTCGTTCTGTAACTTCTTTAGGATTAGATCTTCTCTTCTGAGGGACATTGCTTGCAAAACATAGGTTTTCACACTCTTGTTTGTGCTAAACAAAACTTGTATGAGGAAAAGGGTAAAACCCAATGCAATAAAAGTGCCTAAACGCATCGATGTCTCCAAGTTACAAAATCAGTATGCGTGTGAAAAGCGTACGACCTCAATTATTAATATTTAATTGTACAGAACTTGGAAACGATTCAAGTCACAAGTTTAAAAAAAGGAGTTGAAATTCTTGATATTAAGAAAACAAACAAAGGAATTGGTTTGATGAAAATGATTCTACAATCACGAATCTTTTGGAAGAGAAGAAAAAGGTCCACGCAATATGTTTGGATCAGCTAAAATAATTGCAGAAAGAAGTAAATTTAAAGTACAGCGTGAGCCACGCCGAAAGAAGAACAAGTGGCGGGCCAATTTTTCAACAGACATCCGGACAGATTTTCACCGCAAAAATTCGAAAACTATGTATTACTAAATCAGACAATATTTCGGACCACAGATTTCAACATTTGTATCCGGGAAATCAAAAGATGGTTCTGCCCTTTGCAATAATATGGCGGGGATCATTGAAAAATGCACATAACTTTTCGAAATCCTTTCTATACTCCGTCCAAAGTAAATGATATAGTCGTTGATAGTCTCCGTCAGACGGAGTTTATAATAAGATGATGACTGATCCCTGCATTGATGAGACTAAAAGTACATAAACAGATATTAATAAGGGAGAAGCACTCTGATTTTATGGGATACGTGTTGAATTATTGCTATTTGGGCGTGATGACGTTATGAATGCATTCCATGCACTCACCCTCGCTTTTTGGTATGGTAATGATATCCCTCAAGATCAGAGTGAATTAATATTGACCGGATCTATATAGGAATGGAGTCAAAATGCGAGTGTTATTAGTATAGAGGCATTAACTTGCTTGAAATACTGGGAAAGATTTTAGCAAATACGTCCTTAAATCGTTTGCTGAAATGGGTTCGTCCCTCTATCATCCCAGAGAATCAATGTGGTTTTGGGTCTGACCACGGCGCAATGCATATGATATTCTCTGCGCGGCAGCCAATGGAAAAATGTGTTGCGAAGCGAGTGCATTTGTATCAAGTATTTGTCGATCTGACTAAAGCTCTTGCTTACATTATTCGCGGTTCACGCTGGAAGATTTTACGACACGAGGCTCTCCTACCAGTTTGTGGAGTTACACTCGTTACACCTTTCTCTTTTATTTTATTTTTCTTCCTTTGAAGATTGTAATGCGGGGTATGGGGCAGCCAAATCAGTTGCCAACATTGCCCCGCTTTTTACCCCATGTTTACTTTAATGGATATGCTCCAATTTCAGTTGAAAATGGTGTGAAAGAAGGTGATATACTTGCTCCTATATTCTCTTCTACTTTTGCCTGTGAAGCTGGTGCATGTTTTAACAATTGCGATATTGAGTGAAGTATTGGTTTTGCGCATCAGGCCATTTTTTTAGCCTTAGATGCCTCACTGCAAAGTTGTAAACTTTTCAGAATCTTGTTCATTAACTTTTATATGCAAAGTATGCAGGCTTTATTTTTACATTCAGAAGCAGACACATGATTATGGACCAGTTATTAAAGGTTGGTAAAGCTTTTGAACTTACCAGCAGCCTCAAGAAAATGTATGGCATGTATTCCTTCCTATAGGAATTGCATATGTTTAACCAAACATCTTGTTGACGGTGAGAAATTAAATGTCACGGGCAATTTTCTATATCTGTGCAGTACGCTGAAGAAAACTGTAGGCCGGATACTAAAATAAATCACAGATTAGTCAAACCCAGTTCTGCTTTTTGCGAACTGAACAAACGTGTGTGGTCAGATCCGGGAAGCACATCAATACCCAATTAAAGTGTTTGCGAAACATGCGTTTTACTACGTAGCTATATGGGTCAGAGACCTGGACAACATATAGAAGGCATCACACGCTATTGGGAAGGTTTATTCAAAGTTTTATTCGCAGAATACTTAATATTAACTGAATGATTCAAGCGCCTAACACTGTAATTCTTGAACAATTAACTAGCACTAGTATTGACGTTAAAGCCATTAAAAATAAGATGCGCTGGACTGGACACTTGATTAGGATGGAGGACAAAAGCCCTCATAAACAACTGTTTTATGGCGAGATAGATAGGGGGTACAAAAACACAACATACACCAAGTAAAATATTTCAGCATTATCTGAAAAACAACTTGAAATAAAATGAAGATTCGATGAACAGAACCCGGGGGAAAGATCGATCACTGTGGAGAAAACCGTCTGTTAAAGTAGTAAGATTTTTTAGAGTAACGTGGGGATGTCGCTGTTATACAACGTGTTTTTAAGAAATCAGGACGAAAATATAACGTCAGAGAGATTAAATCAGAAACTGAAGTGCACCGTATGTGGCAGATAAATTTTGTCAAAAGCTTGTTTTGTAAATCATCTGAAACAACGCAATGAAAGACGGAAACGACAGTTTTATTAGGAGTTTTTACAGCAGATTCAGCAACGCTAAGTTCTTATATTTTTTGTCTAATCTGCAAATCTTAAGGTGGTTTGACACGGCTATCAAGAATTCACAATATTATAACCCGGCCATTTTTAATGGAACCATAGGTTAATGTCACAGGTGTGATCTTTCATGTAAAACTGAGCTGGATTAATAAATCAACTACGTGCACACATACGCACAACACTTAACTGTAAAGATAGCTATCAAGAAGTATCAAGATTAAAATATTAGCAGGATAAACTGAGATGCCCGGGATTGACGAATATTTCACACTCCCATATTTTTACTGTTATCGAAATCGATAAATATAGCTATATGGGTCAGAGACCTGGACAACATATAGAAGGCATCACACGCTATTGGAAAGGTTTATTCAAAGTTTTATTCGCAGAATACTTAATATTAACTGAATGACTCAAGCGCCTAACACTGTAATTCTTGAACAATTAAATAGCACTAGTATTGACGTTAAAACCATTAAAAATAAGATGCGCTGGACTGGGCACTTGATTAGGATGGATGACAAAATCCCTCATAAAAAAACTGTTTTATGGCGAGATAGATAGGGGGTACAAAAACACAACATACACCAAGTAAAATATTTCAGCATTATCTGAAAAACAACTTGAAATAAAATGAAGATTGGATGAACAGAATCCGAGTGAAAGATCGATCACTGTGGAGAAAACCGTCTGTTAAAGTAGTAAGATTTTTTTAGAGTAACGTGGAGATGTCGCTGTTATATAATGTGTTTTTAAGATGTCAGGACGAAAATAAAACGTCAGAGAGATTAAATCAGAAACTGAAGCTTGTTTTGTAAATCATCTGAAACAACGCAATAAAAGACGGAAACGACAGTTTTATTAGGAGTTTTTACAGCAGATTCAGCAACGCTAAGTTCTTATATTTTTTGTCTAATCTGCAAATCTTAAGGTGGTTTGACACGGCTATCAAGAATTCACAATATTATAACCCGGCCATTTTTAATGGAACCATAGGTTAATGTCACAGGTGTGATCTTTCATGTAGAACTGAACTGGATTAATAAATACGCACAACACTTAACTGTAAAGATAGCTATCAAGAAGTGTCAAGAATAAAATATTAGCAGGATAAACTGAGATGCCCGGAATTGAATGGTGATTAACGAATATTTCACACTCCCATATTTTTACTGTTATCGAAATCGATGAAATAGCCCATTCCCCAATCAAATTGATTAATTGCCCATTTAATTGATAACCTGTTGGGGCATTCGTTGTCGAAACTTCACATGCCTCTGGCAGTGACTTAGTAAAGATTATATTACAGTCTACAATGAACTGCAAAGAACGTATTGTTATTTGTATAAAATGATTACATATACAATGCCTAGCATGTGAGTTTAAATGCGAAAGTCAATTATCATGCTACAGTTGTACTCTAAACAACGCTTCATTCCGAATGCGCACTAGTCATATCAATACTACCATACAGTTGAATGTATATGTCTTGAATTACTCGTTGTTCTGTGATAATTGCTCGGAATTAAGTTAAAGATGAAGAAGTCTAGTATCATTCTGAAATTGTGCTTTAAATAGAAACATTCATTTCGAACGCGCCCCTATCATATCAAAGCGCCTACTATTGATTTTATATGTTGGGTATTCGTGTAGTAATATAACGTCTCAAATACGTTTGTGATATTAGACTGTGAAGATGTTAACTTTGGTCAAATTCGTCTGTTCTTTCTTGTATCGAATGCGAAGATATCCTGACAAAAAATCTATCTAGGAAAACTACCAGACACATGAAATACTTTCGTGTAAAATTACATGACAATCGGGCCTCTTTAATTCGTTTCTTATTGTTGAGCACTTTCAGTTCAATAAAATTCGGTCAATTAACTCTCATGCATAGATCAGGGTATAACGATTAGATCACTGCCCGACTGACGTAAAGAATATTTAAAATTAAAATGTTTAAATTCAACGTTATTTCGCGCGGATTGAGACAGTCTTTGCTACTTGAGCCAGAGATGCCTTGTGTTGCCGAGTTTGAATCGTTCGACTGGTGTTAATTGTGACACCCTGCACTGAATATTCTCGAAAGGATGAAACGCTAGTGTCTGTAGGTATTTAATTATTATAGTAAAAACATAATTAAATATATATATATATATATATATATATATATATATATATATATATATATATAAAGGGTGAACAGAAAGTCCTTGGACCATTTTTAGTTTTAAAATTAAATATTGTTAAAATAACTTTTTCTCTTTTCGAATAAAGTAAGTATTTAGTCTAAGTAACTATTGATCTAATTATTTTTAACAAAAATATTGAAATAATTTTGTTTAAACTTTCAGAAAAATGAGCAAACGAGAGGCCATAATTCAGCTTCATTGCGCGGGAAGGACAAACTCAGAGATTATAAAGCTCTTGAAAATGGCTTAATCCACCGTGTACCATGTTGTGAACAGATTTAAGGAACTTGGTACATCTGAAGACCGTTCTAGGAGTGGAAGATCTCGAACTGCTCGAAGAAAGAAGGTGATTAAAGCTGTCCGAGGGAGGGTAAGGAGGAACCTGCAGTGATCTGCAAGACAAATGGCTAAATACATGAATGTGAGCGTGACCTCGACGAGAACCATCGTAAAAAACGATCTCCAGTTGTCTCCCTACAAGATGAGAAACAGACAGTACCTCACACCTGCCCAAAAGCACAAGAGACTTGAAAGAGCAAAGCTTCTTCTTGGCGAACTGAAGGCTGGCACGGCAGAGCGAGAGATCGTTTTTTTCTGATGAAAAACTCTTCACAATTGAATCGACTGTTAACAATCAGAACGACAGAGTTTACACAAAATCTTCAGCAGACATTGATGACTCCGTGAGATTAGTTTTCCGCCGACAAAAGCCGTCTTCCCTCATGGTATGGGCTGCAGTCTCCAAATCTTAGAAGTCGCCTCTGATTTTCGTGGAGCAGGGGGTTAAGATCAACACAGATCGCTACATTAACGATATTTTGATTCCAGCATTTGAAGAGATGAAAAACCACTTCAAAGATCAGCCTTTCACCTTCCAACAAGATGAAGCACCATCTCACATGTCCAGAAAATCTCAGGATTGATGCCAACGTCATTTTCCAAAATTCTGGAGTAAGGAGATGTGGCCTCCTGCATCGCCTGATCTGAATCTCATGGATTTTTCGGTGTGGTCTTTGTTGGAGGCAAGGGTCTGTTCTGTTGCTCATCCAAGTGTTGATGCTTTGAAGACATCTCTTCTGAGTGAATGGGCTTAAATACCTCAGGAAACGCTGCGTGCCTCGGTTGCTAACTTCAGACAGAGTATTGAACGTCTAATCGAAAGGAAGGGACACCACATTGAAAATAAATAATTTGAATTTATTCTTGGTTTCCTAACTTATAATTTTCATTCATGTTTAATTTATATTTTTGTAATTTTCTATTAATAAACCACTTTTGAATTGGTCCAAGGACTTTCTGTTCACCCTGTATATATATATATATATATATATATATATATATATATATATATATATATATATAGTTAGTTAGTTAGTTAGTTAGTTAGTTAGTTTAATTATTAAATACGTATAGACACTAGCGTGTCATCCTCTCGGGAATCATCAGTTCAAGGTGCCAGGATTAAGACTAGTCGGCCGATTCGAACCCGGCAACGAAACCGTTTCTGAATACTGTTGAAATTTAAACATTTACTTTTCTTTTTAACACCTGTCAGAGTGATATAATGTAATAGATTGTCTAAATATAATACAACGTAATTGCAAATATTCTTAGAATTTTTGTTGGGGGGTTCATGTAATAGTGACTAAGTACTCGTCTTACATTGTTTAATGTTAATGAGTCATTATTATCATGTTGCGCCGGCAAATATTCAAAAATTGGCATAATTATTATTAGATTAGTTTCTCTGCTACGAAACAGGCGCTGTCAGAATAAAACCTTCATCTCATTTTCTTCTTATCTAAAGTGTCGATGTATTTTATTGCGATAGTATATGATAATATAGTTTTAGCTAAACTGTTCGATGTTGTCTTTACAATATTTGTAACTATTTAAAAAAAAATGAAATGTCAAATGTATGATCCACATATCACATGAAAAGTAAAGTTAAATATAGTTATTTTAAGCTAAATTTACTTTGGTAAAGATATTTTATTTGATATTAATCTATTGACGAGTATTATCATGATAAACTTCGATAATCTGACTAGATGAGAACAGAACAGATGGAGGAGAGAGATAAATAGATACACTGTATACATACATATATATATATATACATATATATATATATATGTGTATATATATATACGCTGTATACATATATATATATATGTGTATATATATATACGCTGTATACATATATATGCATATATATATGCACACATATATATACGCTATATACACATATATACATACACACCCATACACACACATATATATATATATATATATATATATATATATATATATATATATGTTATACGTTTTAACATGAAATATTCTATTGCCACCTATGAGACACGGATGTGAATTATTGTCAGCTTTCGTTATTCTCCTACCTTTCCCAAGATTCGTCTTTCATATCTTACTTTTTTGTTATTGTTGTTGTTGCAGTTTTTCCTAGACTTCCGGCAAAATCGCTTCACTCAACCCATAACACGTGACCACGGGAGAACTACTTTGCACCGCGCCATTATGTCAATTGTGATTAGGTCGACAACTCCTGCTTAGTCCTTCGGGAAAAGTATGTCAATTTTGAACAGTGCATATTGTCCCCGTACAAGTGCGTATTAGCATGTCGGTAACTGAATCTACGTCGAATTAAGTCTTAAAGTGCTAAACATATTTTCAAATATCTATCGAAACTGGTGGTGGATTGATATTCGCCGTCGTAACAACAACTAAAGTTGCTGCTCTTTACCTCTTGTTCCAAATTAAACTCTCATGTTTAATATACCCTTTTTCTAAGTATTAAACGACATTTTGTTTTATAACAGTTTAACTGTTTTCAACATTGTCGTCGGTTGTACAGTTCCATGCATTTATTCAGTACCAATTTCTCTTAGACTTTGCTCGCAGTTTTACTGTACTATTTCTCGCGCTCCCATGATTATTGGTACTATATTAATTTTAATAGTGTTCTATATCCTTTTAAGCTATTTGCTTTGTTTTTCTTTCAATTTAATCTCCCCACTTAAAAAAAAACTATTAGCTATTGATGTACTCTTTGTTCGATGAGTTAATTTGTATGCCCCTCTATCTGCTAGAGGATATAAAGATTCCATTTTCTTATACTGTCTCCAGATTGTCTGTATAATGTGTCTGCATGTATCAAACACATGCATCCCATCTCTTATTGTATCCACATTTTGGTAGTTTGCTGCATTCAATTATTTTGTCGTTTATAGTTTCGTCTCCTTGATCACAGGGTATATATTTACTGTTTTCCATGTAGTTAGTTATAATTGCATTGCTCTGTGCAGCTCTCAGAAGCTATTCTTTATCTTTGTTTTTGTGTCCTATTTTTTATCCATGCCCAAGTTTTTTCTTAGTTCTCACATCATGTGTATCTTATGAATCATCCCTGCAGCTCCACTTTTTTTCTTTCTTGTCTTTTGTTTTCAGATTTTCGACGTGTACTGTATTATTTAGTTTAATTGTGTGGTAATCAATAGTTATGTGTTCTATCTTATCTATTTTTCCAGATCTTTTGTGTAACGCTTAACAAAACCGATTATACTTACCTACCCTTTTCCCCCTTCGCCTCTTTCAACAATCATTCAACTAGTATGTTCTTTCTTGTGTCGTGCATCTTCAGACAAATATAGGCAATACAGCACAATCACGTTGACACACCGATTCTCGCCAGATCACCGAAGTTAAGCAACGTCGATCCTGGCCAGTACCAGATGGGTAACTAATCTGGATGGCGGCGTTTGCTGTTAGGTAAAATACCAGGTTTGAAACTGGCGCGGTCTACCATTCTCTCGATGATAGATGGGCCTCACTTAAGCCATCGTTTCTTCTCAGAAGATGAATTGCAAGCGATTTTATTAGCAGCAGGAGCAGCGTTTGAACACGTATGGAAATTTTCAAGAGTCTTAAGATAAAGAAAAAGAGGACATCACGTTGACACCCATCTTATGATGGCGTCACGATAAAAAATACCCTTGATAGCCCTGGCGAAGCATTAAGTATTCAGTTACAGACAATGTTTGAATTACGTTACAAAATCGTGTAGTGAATACAATCTCGGCTCCGGACTCATGTCACGTTATATATTATGATGAAGAAGCTTAAAATATCGTTGCTCTTAGCTGCGAATACCCCAGTGTATTTTATTAGGCAAACTATCCACGTTTTTATTATTGTTGTCTAGAAGTGTTCGCACGGATCATCATCAGATGTTCTCACTGACAAAATCAGTGATAGTTCCTAGTGTCCATCGCCAAAAATATTTGCAAATTAATTGACATTATCGCAACATCTACTTGAAAATGATTTCTCACTGGCAATACCTGTTGGTCTTCATGAAATTTGGGTATCAATACGCCTTTCCAAATCCCTGGTTCTCTTTGCACTTATCCAGTGGAAGGCTGACGAGTGCTTTCTATCCTCGCGCTTTTCATTCTCCTTGGCCATTCACGACTATTAGGTGTGAAACCAGGCGATACGGACATTATTATTTACTCACTAGAAGCATTGACACAAGCCATCATCAAAGATCTTTGCTGGAAACCAGCCTGCGATGTTCCCTGGTAGCTGAGTGTCAACAAGTCTCCCTAGTTTTCAGCACCTCTTTCGATAACATTTGCAAATAAATTTGCATTATCGCAACATCGACTTTCCATTTATTTCTCGTTGGCAACAGATTTTGATCTTCACTGGAAATTGAATGGCAACAAGTATTCCCAAAGTCCCAGTTCTCTTCGCACCCATCCGGCGGAGATTTGGTCAGTTCGTCGGTCTTTCCTTTTTCCTTTACTCTACATGGTTATTTAGTCTCACTCTTCCTGAGGGAGGGATAGGGGCAGTGATGTCGTGATAGAAGGATGAGGTGAGGTTAGAGAACTTCTCGATGTTGCTGTTATTATTATTATTATTATTATTATTATTATCATTATTATTATTATTATTATTGTTGTTGTTGTTGCTTATGCTAGTGCAACTATCTCAGCGTTCGTAATGTAATTTTATTTATTTTTTAATTTAAGCGTAAACGGTATTAAAAATTGCGATTATTCCCTGGAAGAAAGTCAGGGTCATGGGAAAAATGTCTGCACTCAACAGATGTCGATAAATTATGTTTGTTCATCTTTATTACGGATTAATTTTTTCCCTTTAAAAATTTCCATTTTTACAAATAAAAAATTAAAAAAATAAAATTCTTTAATGTGTTTGTGACACTTCCCTGCACTCATACATTCGGTACTTTACGAATGTGCTTCAAGTTCATCGCATTTCGCAGATGCCTGAGCACGTTTCTATACAAGATTATTCCGTTAATAAGGTTGGAGTTTGTAATCATATACTGTACCCTTAACATGTATAGTGATGAATGAGATTTACAGCAAGAACTCAATAATGATAATGTTGAACCATACGCGTATCTCAATAACTCCAGCGCTTGTGTGATGTAGTTGTATGCTCCTTAATTTTCTTATTCTCGCATGCGTCGTGTTGTCAAAACAATTCCAAAGTTCAATTAATATAAATGCAAAATAGTCTCACAAGATAAAACACAGTCTTCGACACATCGTGCATAGATCGGCTGTAGTCAGTGTGAACGAGTAAAGAACTCACATTATGGCACGTTAATACTTGTTTGTCGAGGCACCTATATTAGTCGATTGATCTGTTCATTCGTTCATCTGATAAAGCTTTACCGGGTGTGCCTCGCGCCATATATTGTCGTAACTGCCGCAAACAGAAAATCTGCGTTAAATTGACTCAAAATATATAAATATAGTCACCGTCATCCATTCATCGTTTCTAACAATTTTTTCTGCTATGTTTCTTTTTTACTTTCGATATTTTTTCTCATAAATATCTCCGTATCACTCTATCACTCTCTGAGGTCTTTGCTCTAGCTGGGCTTCCAAAATATCCAAAATGCAGAGGATATAAAAATCTGGTTGCGGTTGGTCTCTTCTCTTCCATTCGGCCTCCTTGAGAAACAGTATATGTTGCTCTATCCTCTGTATTCTATAGATAAGTTTAGGGGAGGGGGTGCTCGACAAGTCCAATCCTTGGTAACCCCCCTGAAAAGCATTCATATGAACTCATCTTTCTAAAACAAGAGCAAAAATGTTCCTACCTTCTCCCGCAAATTCCCTCTCTTCCTGTCTATCTCTCCTTCTTTGTCTCTCTTTCACTGTACCAAAATAGGTTACTGTTGTCATGTCTGGAGTGAGCTGCTCTGAAACGCTTTTACTTGACGATATAATAAACATACAATGTAAATAGCAATCTATTGAGTGTGACATCATTTCGTCATTACAGCTTCTATTTCTAGCCTCGCTCTATTGTGATTTTCACAAAAGGTGCTCGTCCAACTTTTTAAACTCTCCCAACAAAATATTTTTTCATAGAAAAATCAAGAGACTTGATGTAAAGAAGTAAACTATTAAATTAGTCTCTATAGGATAATTTTACATTGAACATTTACACTCCCTGAAACCACAGAAATCATTCCTTGTTTTCCAGAAATGTCACGAACGAATTTTAGGACAAGAGGATAAAACCAAAAATAAACTTATTGCCAACTTTCTGTTTAAAATAATTAATCGTTTAACTAGAAGTGCAGCAAGGAATTTCTATCCGCCCTCTATCTCCTTGTGCAAAAGTGGATTAATGTAATAGAGCGTATATCAGCGCCTATAAACATTGCAGCAGCAAACGAAAGATGCAAGAAAAGCGATTGTACTTACAGCATGAACAGCTTTTGAACGCATATGCAAATTGCCAAGAGTGATCGGGCCTGTAGTCTGAAGAAAAAAAAAGACACCCTGTGGTCGGGGAGGAATAAAGTCGGCGCCGAAGGAGAAGGCGATAATGGGCTGGCTTTGGCCAGTGTGCGCTAGAAAGAAAGCGAAACGCGAGCCGGATGAGATGGGCACGTGGCAGCGAGAGACTCTTTAAGCTGATGTCGAGACGGTGAGAAAGAATAACTGTAATAAACGACTTGTGTTAAAGAGAATGTAAAGACGGGTCAATTTATCTACATTGTTGTTGTTTTTTTCTTTTCGACGGTGCGGGACGACGTGGGGGTCAGAGACATATGTGAACTGTAATTAATTCGGTTCAGCGTAAAGACCACGTTGCACTAGGACTGTCATTTCTATAAAAGTTTTGCTTGGAACATTCTTTCATGTAGTGATGAAGTTAAAAATGTAATTAAAAGCAAGTTACGATTGGTATCTTCTTCGATTCTTACAGCCATTTTCCATACAAAAAAAAATGTTACAAACCCTTCCCTTACTGTATCCCTAACCTCACGCTTGACGGTCGATTTGAATCCAATCTTTATAAATATCACAACAAAATCAATTCCAGTTACAACTACATGAAACTTTTTTCCCTTCCTCGATCTTAGAAAAAAGCAATACAGAACTCCCACTAACATATTATTTCCTAATACACCATTTCCGTTGATCAAAATACCCCGAGCTTTCATCGCAATCGACTACGACATGATTCTCTTCAAGTCTAATGCAAATGATTAGGTTTTAAGCCGCCATATTGGACAACTAATTGTACTTCACTAATCTGCGGCCCATATTATTCAACGTTTCATATCTGTTAGCGACTGTAATCGCCCAATTCACAAGTTTTTAAACCCCTACATTATAGAGGACCATGGTCTTGAGACGCATTAGTAAAAGGTTCTATCCATATGTTCAAATGTCAATCTGTCTCTGAATAGCAGTTCGTCTTTCTAACTCTCTTTCTCTATATATATTTTCTCACTCTTTCTTTAACGCTACAATTTGAAACAGTGCAAGATAATCAGTGACACTTGTATCCAATGTTTATCGTTTGTCTGATATATTTTATGTATCGAATATAAGACATCCAATACAATCTGTAGTTTCGATTTTCCGTCCTAGCGTTATACCGCTGTACCAATAATTTTTACTGAAATCATATACAGTGATTTTATGTTCTACTTCAGGCTTTCTCAGATTGTGTAAAATACACATCTGGCAGCGAGAGACATTTTTTTAAGTGGTGCCGAAATAAGGATGATGAATATTTAGGTTTAAAGGGAAAAGATGCTTACCCAGATTTAAATGTATTTCTTCACTTTTGTTTGTATGTAACGACAATGTTACACTCCTACAAGAATGTTACACTCCTACAAGAAGAGGTTGATTGGTAAAGCCATAAATGCTGACTGATATGCCCGCCTAGAAATGTACGTTGAAAGCCCCAGGCTAAGGTTATACCAACCCGAACACGATCATTTGTTCAGTAATTCGACTTATTAGAGTATTTCTTGAACATATATCCCAAGACTATCTAATCGTACATATCAGACACTTTTTTGCGAATAAAACTCAAGATGAGGGCAGTAGTCCAAATAATCCAAATAAGAAAAATGACCAGCGTTAAACGCGCTAATCAACCAGCCGCATCTTATGGATATCTTTACTCGATTTAATGTTTCACGTTTCTCTTGCAACTGTTATTTTTTATTGTTCTTATTTTAACTGAAGACATTGAGTCCGGTTTCTATGGAAACCCAAACGTGCTAAAATTAATAGTCATAAGAATGCGACGTAATTCAATTAACTATGCGATCATTATTCCGCTTTTTCTGACATTTATTGGCTACTGTAATGGATTTGAGTTTTCTATTGAATTCTTTACATAATGGAAATTTCCATTGAAAATGCACTCTTCTGCTTGGACTGTCATGAAAAGAGGTGATCTATGCAAACACTATCGTGTGGACAACTATCCTATAACGGGAGATGAAATGACGAACGAGTGCACGCGTTGTTGAGCTATATAAACATACACCAAAAGATAAAGTGATACAGAGAGATAAAGAAGGGGGAAAAACGAAAAGAAAAAAAGCCAGAGAGCAAGGGAAAGTGGGCTATTTGGTTTCTCTTACTAATATATCAACGTGTAACGTTATCCAACACGTTGTTGCCTCAGTCGCAAAGTAGACAAAGAAGAGAAAATAACTTCAACTGTCTTTTTCTGATATACAACGATATCTATTTCCTTACTCTTCCACCACGGGTGACTTCCCGTTACGGCTTTGACGTGTCTCTCGTGATCGTTTCTCGAGCATCCTCTTTAACGTCACCTACGACTCTTACGTGATCTATCTCCTTTTTATAGTTTTTACTTCCAATATCGCTATTTCGCATTTTCGTATACGTTTGCAGACGCGCGTCCGCGCTTGATTAAAACCGCTTAAAAACGCCTCGGGGTCACTAGAGAACTATCATCAAAGGGATCGTCAGTAGGACGACGATTGTCACCAAGAGAAAGAATGGGTTGGTTAGGCATTTTATTTATTTAACTTAAGAATATTATAGAAGAATTCCGCTCAACAAGTACTTCTTTATATGAGACGTAAATAGGGCCATGTTATGGTGGCGAATCAGTGTCGTCGTATCTTTTTTCTACATTATATTCTGAGAAATTCATTTTCTTCATGAAAGTTCGGAGTAGCTAATTTGATAGAAATAATCACAGATACAAGCTCTGTAAAATTTTGGTTATACAGAACAATGCTTTCAACTTGGTTGCTATTTGTACAACGTTTCAACCTAACTTCTGATATTTCCCGGCCAATACTTACGAGCAAAAAAACTTAGGAATCAATTCGGCATTTTAAAATTAACTTTTCTTTTATGACCAATGAGTCGATCCCTCTGATTTTCGTTTCGCCGTGGATAAAAGCGTTTAATGACCATGGGTTTCAGTGAGAATCCTTCTGCGGATGAAAAATATAAATCACGCGGCCCCGTTTAGTACTAGGGTGCAGGAGTGTACGGAAGCCCATGGGGCAATATCGTAATCATCGTTAGTTGTGGAACTTTTGTAAATTGCATTACTTAAAGGGGCGGCTTATCAAGAACTTGTTCCCGTTGTCCTTGAAGAAGGCCATATTGCTAGAATGTAGGAAAACGGAATAGTTCCAAAGGCGTGCCGTTCTAACAAAGACACTTTGTTCATGGAATCAAGGTGTATGTTTATGCACAGATAAAGAGTGAGGCAAATTATTGATAGTGGTTTCAGTTTTTTTTTTTGTGCAAGCTAGGTAACATACAAATATCCGTGCATGATGTCGCCAAGCTAATAAAGAACCTAGATTCCAGTAAAGCAACTGGCACAGATGGCATCCCAATTATAGTGTTTAAAACGCTTCAACCGGAACTTGCTCCCATACTTACGAAACTATTTAAGCGCTGCCTTAAGGAGAAGTGCTTTCCGACTCCCTGGAAGACCTCATCAGTTTGCCCTGTATTTAGGTATTCAGGTGATAAGTCATCTCCCCCTCAGTACAGACCTATAAGTCTCCTGTGTGTTATGAGTAAGTTGCTGGAATCCATATTAAATACAGAAATAGTCAACCACCTCAGCAGGAATAACCTTCTTAGTGAGACGCAATATGGTTTCCGCTCTGCAAGATCTACCGCAGATGTGCTGACGGTTATGTCCCACAGGATTAGTGAATCTCTGGAAAAAGGCTTCCTTTCTAGGGTATTTGCTCTTGACATATCAAAGGCCTTCGACAAGGTATTGCATAAGGATCTACTTCACAAGATGTCCAGCTACGGTATAACTGGAAATGTTTTCTCAATCATTAAATGATTTCTCTCCGATAGGCTAATAAGAGTAGTGGTAGATGGACAAAAATCGGAGACCTGCAATATAAAAGCAGGAGTCTTTCAATCCTGGGCCCAACTCTCTTCCTGATCTATATCAATGACCTCCCTAAACACATACTTAAATCATTCGTTGACATCTATGCTGATGACACGACCATCTACGGCAAAAAATCAAAGGCTGTAAATGACAAAGTTCTCTCTGATTCTCTCTCCTCTGATCTCGGGCGCCTGGTTCAGTGGGGGAAGATGTGGGTGGTTACCTTTAATCCATCCCAAACAAAACTCCTATCCTTACATCATCAACGCTCTGATCCCCAGCTGGCATCAATTGTGAGGGATGGCTCTCGTCTGGGTGGGGCCCCGTGTTTTGACAAGCTTCTGGGTTTGACCTTTACTCCTGATCTGAAATGGAACACGTATATCAAGTCTGTTTCCAAGGTCGCTGGAAAGATGGTGGGATCGTTCTACCGCTCCAGAAGATATCTCACTACTGATGCAATTCTCTATCTATATAAAAGCCAAGTATTCCAAGGATGGAATACTGTTGCCATATCTGGGCAGGAGCGGCCAAAAACAGCCTATCATGCCTTGACAGAGTACAAAATAGACTTCGTGGCTTAGTGGGGGATGCCCTTTTCTCTACCTTGCAACCTCTCTCCCACAGAATAAACGTTGCGAGCCTATCCTTGTTTTATCGTTATTTCCATAGCAGGTGCTCGTCTTAACTCCAAGCACATGCCCCCCCTCGCCAATCTTTCACGAAAAACACCCGTCTAGCTGAATCCACTGTGAAAAATTTCCCCCACTCTATATCTGTGCCTAAATCAAAACGCGGATTCCATGAACAAAGCTTCTTTCTTAGAACCGCACGCCTGTGGATCTCTGTTCCGTCTGCCTGCTTCCCACCGGACTACAACTTGGATGTCTTCAAGTCCAACGTTAACAAATTCATAATGACTGCCCCCTTAAGTAAACACTTCATCAAATCTCCACACTAACGTAATGTACTTGCAATAACCCTTATCCCTGAGTGGCTTCTGGGCCTTGCTAAGTGGTGATCACTGTGTAAAAAAAAAGCCAGGCAATTGCCATAAATTGGAGCTCAGAAGAACACTTTCCAATAAAATTACCATGAAGTAAAGACAAGCGCGCAACGTCTATTCTGTGGAAGGGGGTTTTCAGAGACGGGAAAAGGCATCCGTCACTAGTCTACTTCATGCAGTTCTTATCCAGATTTGACAACAGTATTCTATTATTGAACTACATGACTCTTATTCAGGTATTTAATTGCATCCGCAGTGGGAAATCTACTGGAGTTGTAGAACGATCCCAGCCTTTTTTTCAGCGATCTTTGCAATAGATTTGATGTAGGTATTCCATCTTAGATTAGGAGAAAAGATAAGAACAAGAAGTTTGTCAAAACATGGAGTCTCCAGCAAGAAAAGTGTCATTCGTTTCAATTGATGCCAGCTGGGACTTGAACGTGGATAATGTACAGATAAAAGCTTGGTTTTCGATGCATTTTAATTAACCAGCCAGCACTTTCTCCATTGCACCACGTGCTCAAGATTAGAGAAGTGAATAGTGGCAAACTTGGTCGATTATCGTCTTTGAAATTTTGCTATTGAGCTAAATGTATGTTACATACAACAAAAAAGCGTATATAAAGTATAAAATATAACATATTAAGTAAAATTTTTATTTTTCATACAAAACAAACCCTTTGTATGTTAAAATTCCGATACATATTTACATGTCCACTTCGTTACGCAGAAACAAACGGTTACTAGTATGTCAATAGAGTTTCTTTTCGTGCATATACTATACAGGAAAATTTGTAATTTCTTTGCATGGGTGGGGGGATGCATGACAATATAATGCTGCGAGAAGAAATAAAAAACGAAACTGACCTGTAAAAGACGAACCAAAATTTAAACATGCTTAATGAAATGTTTTGCGTGAAAAATAAATGATTGGATACCAGTAGATATATCCACACACACACACACACACACACACACACACACACACACACACACACACACACATATATATATATATTTATTTCATTTTATATATATATACATATATATATATATATATAAGTTATATCTGTATCTGTCTGTTTCCATATTTTCAAAGTCTATCGGCCTCGAAACTAAGAGTCGCCGAGCGGCGCTAGGGGTCTCAAATTATTGGATTTTACGAACCGTTCTCATATTGGTATTTGGCAGGTTACAATAATTGTTAATGGGTCAAAAATCGGTAAAAATTAAAAAAAAACCCATAGATTTTGCACATTCATGTTAGTTTATGTTTAAGTTTTTAATCAGTTCATATGCGTGTCACGTTTCTACGGTGGTAACGTCACCAGCTTTGAATGTTACAGTTTTATATTCGGTTACGATTCTAGCTGATGCCACCCAAGCACATTTGAAATCACGAATCTATACTAACATATACGAAATCTAGACAAATCACAATATCATATTTAAGCGCCCCTCCGCTAGTATATATAATAAAATTATGCCTTCTATTTTTATTTCGCCCAAATGGATCAGTAGGGTATATATAGAGAATGATGGATATATGGACAAGATGATCGCAGAAGAGTGCGTGTCTATTTTTTTGTATTAAAAACAAAGTGTGATAGAGAGGTTGTCGAATATGTTAATGGAAAGAAAGTGTGTATCTTTTGTTTTACTATAAACAAGCTGTGATAATCATTTCATGATAGATAGATAGATAGATGGAACGTGTTTGTTTGTTACTAGATGGGCCTCGAATAATATGTGATTTCGAATATTTAGTCAAGGTTTATTTATAAGAAAACGTATCCGCATAGCAGGCTGTACAGAGACAAATTAAGAAACTCGAGACTAGTGTCTAGTAGTCATTCAAGTTCTCTTTTCAGTACTGAACTATATTATGTGAAATATTATGAAGATATTGTTTAAATATTGTTAGATACCTTCACTAACTGACCTGGATTACCAAATCTATGGCTCCGTCGGTACTCTCTAAGTGCATGGCACTGGCGTTGTTCCATAAATGTTTCAATTAATTCCCGGGTTACGCTGAGTCTATATGATGACGCGTATATCTGTTTAAACGAGCGATTGCTACTGGAGATATGCGAAATAATATGTCAATAGAAATTAGCAAATTACGTTCTGATTAGATCATGGATGATCCGTGGTAATAAGACGATATCAAGTGATTTGGTTTACGATATGCTAGCACCCGTTTCCAAGGCCAGGGAATATTGCCAAATTCTTAATTATCAACGACCAGTTTTCTCTATTGTCTTCTGCCTGTAATCGACATCTATGCTTAAATTCAACTAAATCTCGTCCAGTAATGGCACATTAGTAAAATACATTTTTTTTCCATTAATAAAGGCCGATGCATTTGAAATTTGAAATTGCGCAGCGGTGCTAATCTCCCCCCCCCATCCTCAATTATTTTTTCATGCTGGATTTTTTCATTTATTTATTTGTGATAGTGGCAAGAAATAATTGACGTTTCTGAATTTTTAGATGAAGGCTGATTATTCATCTTATTTGATCTATTCAGTGTACTTTTCTATCTTTTTTTTTCAGAACGTTTCGGTCGATATATCCCCGATCTTCTTCCTGTGTGTCTTGTTAAACAAATTAATCTGCTCTGGATTTTGAAAAGACCCTCTTATCCAATCTATTTGACTAACGTGTATTAAATCGAATCAAATTATTCGGCTGTAGGAGAGAGATAAATAACATGCAAAGTTTAATGGAATTTACAGAAGCAATTGCAAAGCAGAAAAGGCAAAACAAATGAAATCAAAATATCAGGGAGTGGACTGGTCGAGCGCTGAGTTTCAAACAAAATAAGTCAGAAAATTGGGAGACTTGAAAAAAGATGGTGGCAGGATCATCTTTGGCAGCTCAACCATCACCCAGATCACGTGCCACGTAAGAACAAGATATCTTATGTTATACACTGGCAGAGAAATTGTCAGCGTTGACAATATATTTGGTCCCGAAGAACTGTTTCAGTAAAGTCTCGTTCGACATTTCTGTTTGACAAGTATATTCTCCATCTTCTGAGTGCACACGGCTGAAACAATTACTGGACATTGGAAGACATAATACGAGATAAGTGTGAACCATTAACGAGAATCAAGATATTTCGAAATTCCGTTTCAAGAGGGCGTACAGCAAGTCTAAGTGTTCGATGCAGTTTTAACAACCACTTTATAAGCTCTAAAGTGAGAGGGAGTAACTTCCTCAGAGATGATGAATGGTCATCTAAATTTAGCTTTGGGACAAACATTTTAAATCGATCTTAATAGGATAACACGCTAAGGATATATACGTAGACTTACCTCTAAAAATCAAGATAACATTTGAAAGAAAATTATATGCTCATATATGATTTCAACTTTACTCGGTCTGCTTGAGCTAAAAGTCCAGTGGTCGACTATGATCGAGGTTGACCTGAAAGATCCGAGATGCAAGGAATGGCCACAACTTAATTCTTCAGAATTGTTCCACTTATCCTTAATCCTCTCCTGATAATACTGAGTGTTTAGCAAGTTAGCATCCAGTATATTGTTTAAGATATCGGGTGGATTCGAGAGATAACTGCCCTTCTGTATCTCGGCACATTTGCGCACATTTGTGCACGCCCTTTTCAATTTATTGCAATTAAGTCGCTAAATATTTACAAATATAAGCTCAGATATATGATTTTACTTTACTCTGTATCCTAAGTCGTAAAAATATTCCAATACATAATTAATTAGTTAAAGAAACTTATAAAAAATTATACATTTAAATTAAAATTATACATGTATTGAACTTTGAATTTAAGAATTCGAATAAATTAATAGAATAATAAAATAAATTTTACACACTTAATATATTTAAAAACAATAGTAAAACTAATATGAATTTTATGAAAATTGTTTATATAATTTTAATGGGTATATTCCATTTTTTTCATTTATTTTTATGTCGCAAGGGCGTTTATTGCAATAAAACTTTCAAAATTTCTTAGTAGATTATTTTTTATCGTGGGATTTAATTTAGTAAATTATACTTGTCTCGTTGAGATTTGCTGCACTTATCAGAACAACATTACTAGTCCGTACAAGCATCAGGAGATTTTAAACACTCACAATTTGATAAAGAGGTTGTGCTTCGAAATATATTATGTAACATTGTCACAAACATGAGGTCAATTTGTAGACGTTTTGAAAATACAAGATCTACTATGAAAAATAGTTTTAATATTTGCAATTAAAAATATTTTTAAAATACAAATAGATCACTTCATTTTCATTAAATTTCAAAATCGATACATTTCCATTTCTGATATTGTGATAGCCGTTTATGACTCGTTGATATACCCATAAAACAGAGGGATTCAAACAAATTACATCTCTTTGTTATTTAATACACATTATTTAAGGTGACTCAAAAACAATACTACTCATTGCATCGTAAATAAAGTGTATAATCGATACTGTAATTCAATCATATTCTATTAAAATGACCTCTATTCTATGCGTTGCTTTTTCACCAAGGTTCAATGATGAAATGCCATTAGTCTTTTTTTTTATTGCCGTTCGATTATATAATCGATATACGCCTTGAAACAATTCCGATCTTGATGTAGTCGTTATCATAAATGTGAGGGCATTTAGGACAGATATAAAGGTGTTGCAGTGTATGGAGAGTGGTCTAAGTTGTATTAGTCATTTAGCAAATTGAAATATGTCTAAATGGGACGACAGTGCATTATTAATTATTAGCCTTAATCAACTACACATTCACTAGATAAAACGTAGTTTTATTGTAGAAAAGCATATTTGTTCACGCACCGTGTATTTTTGTCAAATCTGGGCTGGCGCACTAACAACTTATATCTCCCTATCAGACAGGGACTCAAAATACAGTCACTGATCAATTAGATACGACACTACCGAACACGATCCTCTGTTGTATCGCCGCAACGTTGCAACCTGGTTTCACTGGTGTATAATAACCATAAATAATCCCGATCAACTTCTGAATCACCAAAGTCCAGTCTCTTTATTAAATAGTTCCCTAGATTTTGGAAAGCGGCCAGCTCTAATAACTATTTTCCGTAAACTCATTCTCTTTGGAGTTCATTTCATTCTTTCTGTTTCCTCATCCCGACCAACGAAACGAAATTTAAATTCATGTGAACAAAGATATCGCTGTTGCACAACCCCCTACTTAGGTGCACCTATGCATATGATCCAGATTAACTTCTTACATTTCAATAGCAATGTGTCTTGTTTGAGGCAGAATATAATTTAAAAAGAAGAATCACTTTGCGTATCAATTTAGTACAGCCATAGACAGTTGTTAAGTTGTATCATGACCATTCCTAGTGGCTAAAACTCTTTAGGTGCGTCCTACTCTTATTTAAAACCAAATCCAATTTTAAGTACCTGATCGCATTAAACACTAATATGTCGTCACTTGCAATAGAATTGTATAGGTATCGTTCTATATGTGTAATCATAAAATAAAAAAACTACCAACGGATTTTATCCTGTTATGAAGAGGTTTTTACAAGTGAGTCACTACGTATCGGGACCTTAAAGCCACTCGAGGATAATGGTTAATTGATGTAATGTGGTAGTTTAATAACCGGTAATGTTGTAGATTAAGTAGAATTTGGATTATTTAAGGGAATGTCTCAAGAAAAAAATGTTTTACATTGGACTTCAATACTACCATATTGTAATTGGCTTGTAAGCAAGTCAAGAGAGTCAGTTGCGAGTAGTTCTAATAAAGAAGCGGTTCATGGGATCTCCGGCACGGATAGAGAGTAGGGAAAAGTGTTAATAGTGATTGTAGCTAATCGAGTGTTTTTTTGTGATAGTTTTACATGGAGTCCATCGATTGGAGTTCGGTCCAGCACTCCTCATGGAGCTGAGACATGCTACTCACGTCTATTTTGTAGGAAAGAGGTTGTAAGGAAGAAAAAAGAGCATCGCCTAGTGCGTTTTGAAGCCGGGTTGGAAATTTCTCAAGAAAAGATAGTGAACGCTGAGCACTTTCTACCCAGATGCGACAAAATGGTGACAATATTATTTCATTTTAAGGCGTACTTGGTGATGGCTTGTGTGAGAAATAGCCATGAGTAAATAATAATAATAATAATAATAATAATAATAATAATAATAATAATAATAATAATCTTGATTCTGTTTGATAACCCCTCCTCAAACGAGAGGGGATTCATTCTTGAAGGACCTTTGTCAACTCTGGCTCCAGACCAACAGCTTCAAAGATGAAGCGTTTTCTAAAGATATGTGTTGTACCTAACAGAGCAACGGTCTAAAGGCCGCGGAAATCATAAGGGATTGAAAACAAGTCTTTTCAGACGACCTGAAATCACATTGATAATAATAATAATAATAATAATAATAATAATAATAATAATAATAATAATAAAAATAATAATAAAAATAATAGTAATACTGTCAAAATCTGATAGTTATAAGTTTGTAAATAATAATAATGCAAAAAAATAGTAATAACAACAACAACAACAATACTACTACTACTACTAAAAATAATAATAATAATAATAATAATAATAATAATAATAATAATAATAATAATAGAAACGATATTTTAATATAAATATAAATTAATGAATGATATGATTGCGACAGAATTGAAAATAAATATTAAGGAAGATGTGCAGCATGGCGACGCATGAAGAAAAAGTTAGTATATAATATTATATAATATTATATAATAGTATATAATATTATATAATATTATATGCGTAAAAAAAGTTGTCCCCGCCAAAATAGTTCTTTTATTGTTTGTTTCATTCATTAGATATGGAATTGCATTTTCATTGAGATTCCTACTGGAGCAGTAGAATGATCCAATCATTTTTCCAGCTATCTATTCAGACTACTGTTTTTATCTTGAACATTATTTTTTACCAGGTTTCTGTTAACTTAACCCTGGCCTTCTTAGTAATATCTTACTTCCGGTATAATGGATGAAATGCTTAATAAAATTAAATTATAAAATAAGAATTTTTGGATGTTGTAGGTCCAATTGTCGTAGCGGGCGACACTTTAAATACTTTTCGAAATGTATTAAGATGTCTACCCATTTATAGCGCACGGAACGAGTGTCTGTTACACTAGTCGATTTGAAATTCCGTGCAGATTCTCACGTTCGACAGAAATAATATACAAGCTTGACAATATACATTTGAATAAGTCTGAGGTCTGAGCATGCGAAACGTTTTGAAAGTAGCAATTTAAACTAGTATAGTCATCGTAAGAATCAAAATAATGCGATTAGTCAATATTTATCGAAAAAAGTCACGAATACAAGATCGAATACAGTTTAAAATTGCCATATGTGTATGTTAAATGGTTGGCACGTTTTTAGAATAAAGATAGTTTTCGCGATCTGTAGGTGAAAGAACAAACGAATTTTAAGGACGGTGCCTTATCGATATTTTGCTACAGTCAATCTTTATAGTCACGATAAATCTTTGCTTTTTAAATAGTAAAGCAATTCTAACCACAGTCAATGATAATACTGATATATCGAAAAACGTAAACGCAAGCAATATTACTGCTGTAGTATAAATAAGCTATGCCCTCAAGTGCACGGCACAGGATGACGGTAATAATATTATTAATGTTCAGTATTATTTTATTCATATCACGCAATGCTTTGAAATATACTGACCAAAACGAGACCTTTCATAAATGTCATAATCTATTCGTCAAAGAACAGCTTCTGCGAATCGATAGGGAAAAAAGCAATTGCATGATTCGGTAGTCCGTACACGAAAATTCGATTGCCATGATTGGGATTCGCGTTTGACATTCGTGAAGGTCAGATGTCCAACAAGCATCAGTGGGATAAGGGAAAGGTCACACAGGAATAATATTCGGTTGAGATATTATGTTCAGTAAGGGCCGTATAGGGGAAAGTGGCCAAAAAGTCGAGTAAACAGGATGAACAAATAGCAAGCAGGTTTTCGTTTTTTTTTTGGTCAATCATGGAGCTGGATGTGCATTTCAATTCGAACGTACCAGTATTAATACACACCAAAAACAGTTCGTTCATATATATATATATATATATATATATATATATATATATATATATATATATATCATCGGCGGTCACTCGTGTCCGAGTAAGACTATCCTCCGTTGTGGCTTCTGTGGGTCCTCAGGTGAGCATAGAGCCCAATCCCATACCCAATTTGTCTTGTGCAATTTGGGCAGATAAAGGTAGTGGTGGTAGGGTGGGGTTGGGTGTGTCTGGTTGATAATCTGTCCTTTCTGTGCTTGCGTTTATCCTCAGCAGCTTGATTTAGGTCACTACTATTTATATATATATATATATATACATATATATATATACATATACATATATATATATACATATGCATATATATATATGCATATGTATATATATATATATATATATATATATATATATATATATATATATATATATATATTTAAGCGAAAAACAATGTGGAGAAATACCGGAAAAGATGAAGTTAAAAAGATAATACTGATATATTGAAAAACATCTTGCATCCACTTTTGTCTTCTATTTTGAAAAAAGAGAGGTACCTTTCTCTCGAAATTAATCAAAGTTCAACACCACCCACGGACATTACATACACCGGACATACCAGCAACTTGGTTATAAATAATTATATATTGAAGTGAAGAATGATAGTAAAAAAAGGTTAGACCTCCTCTACTCAAGCATACTCGTCTACATCTGTTTGTTTTACTTTTTTACTTCATCGTTTCCGGTCTTCCTCCGTATTGTTTTTGGCTTTAATAAAACTACACACATATATATATATATATATATATATATATATATATATATATTAACGAAATGTTTTTGTGTGTATTTATAACATAATTAATGACTGTCATACTCTTTGTGTAAACAAATTGAGCTAAGGTATTTGGACATTGTCGACACCTTGTAAATTAACTGCCCGAATGACAGAAGCCATATAGCGCAACGGTTAGAAGCTTTGACTGTCGTTTGGGCATCGGTTTTCGATCTTGGATTGAGGTAGTTTCTAGGCTAGCCACACTGATTAGCTGTGAAACAGCGAAACAGTATTGCATGTTTATGACTATATATATATATATATATATATATATATATATATATATATATATATATATATATATATACAAAGTTATAGAACTCAAATCGTATTGCTTAAGCCCTGAAACCGTCGGTTCGCTTTTGGTTTACGACACGTAAATAAATCCGGTTCCAGTTCCGGTTTACGATGTTCCTGCATAAATAAATCAAAGCAAAACTTTAACTAGTATAATAGTATAAATAGTAAACCAAAATAAATAGTTTCGCTTAAGTGTTTTACTTTTTTTTTCATGTAAAATAATAACTAATGTTTTCATAGTTTGAAACCAATAATCTAGGTCAATTTTTTATCCATGTCTTACCCCAAATTGAATAAGTAAAAAAAATGTAGTTACTTGCACCCCACGAGGCAAAAAGTCGAGTTGCGTGATTACAGGTGTGTTATTTTTTTTCGTGTTTAAAATATGCAAGTATACACAAAAGTCTAAAGGCTTTTTCGTTTGTTTTTTTTACATCGGAATTTTACGAATTTTATTCGTATTTTTCATGTCAATTTGAAATCCTTTGCAAACAAAAACAAATCAAATATGTTTAACATTTAAATCATTTCATATAATTTGCAATAGGCAATGTAAAGACGTTTACGTTACTTGAATCAGATTAATCAGTCCGGGAAACTGTGTTAATTAAATGAAAATACTTAACGATCAATATATAAAACCATTTAACTTTTTTTAAACAGAAGACAATTAAAAAAACATCATGTACGGTTGAAGAGTCCCAAATGTTACAAACGGTTTTATTTTGCTTGTATTTACTGTGCAAGTTTAAATCGTGTTGAAATGATAAAAAGAGAACACTATACGTTTTTCGTATGTAAAGAAAAATACTTGTACATTTACATATTAAAAAAATGTTCCTTTGCACAAGTTGTGCGTGATTGGCACTATGGATAGCCATTTAGGACTTAACTTTGAACAAAATTGATTTTTAGTACTTTCATCGGATTTCTCGATTATCGATCATCGATAATAATCAAAGACATTCCGATACGAAACTTATCTTAGAACACAGCCAGGTGCATGAGTACATCCGTGTTGAATTACATAAACATTGGTCAAGCCGTTGTAGAATTTTAGGACACGAGTGCACACAAAGTTTGTTTACTATAAAAGTGTATATATATATATATATATATATATATATATATATATGCATATGTATACATATATATACATATACATATATAAACATATATATACATATATATATATACATATACACACACATATATATATGTATATATATATATATATATATATATATATATATATATATATATATACATAAAGATAATGTACATGTGCACCTGTCCTTAAATTTTAGAGGCCAGTCCCGTATGCAGGACCCAAACTTTCATTGACAAAACAAGGTCCGTTCATTTACAATCTCTATGTAACGTAAAAAGTATATATATATATATATATATATATATATATGCATATATATATATGTATATATATGTATATATATCTATATATTTTATACATATATATATATATACATATATATACATATATACATATACATATACAGACATATACATATATATACATATATATACATATACATATACTGACATATACATATATATTTATATATATATATATATATATATATATATATATATATATATATATATAAAGATACGTGTACATGTGCACCTGTCCTTTAATTTTACAGCGCAGTCCCGTGTGCAGCACCCAAATATTCATTAAGACAAAACAAGGTCCGTTCATTTACAATCTCTATGTAACGTAAAAAGTATATATATATATGTATATATATATATGTATGTATATATACATATATATACATATATATATATATATATATATATATATATATAAAGATACATGTACATGTGCACCTGTCCTTAAATTTTAGAGTGCAGTCTCGTGTGCAGGACCCAAATGTTTATTAAGTCAAAACAAGGTCCGTTCATTTACAATCCCTATGTAACGTAAAAAGGCTTTACACTTTACTTTCATAATTCATAAAACAACTGGATATAAATATCCAGTTCAGCATTTTCACCTTTTGAATCATAAGAATGTATTACCATAACTTTCTCTCGCTGCCACCAATCCATTTCAGTTGGGCACGTATGTCTCTTTCTTTCGACCGAATATTTGCCACAGCCATTCTGGTTCTTTGCTATGAACGTCTATTTTATTTAACGCGCACTTTGTTCACCCGCGAGCATTTTCACTCTTTTTTTTTCCTTTTTTTTCTTTTCACCCACATTTAATTTGCATATACGACTTTTTGACAAATACTTCTGTTGCGGCAACTAATTTCTTCGAATCGGTAACATCGCTGCTGCTGATTTATCACGTTCTCAAATGCACTGAGTCACATCTAGTACGTGTCCTTATTCCCTAACTGTGCCTAAATCTAAACACAGATTCCATGAATAAAACATATTTCCTAGAACTGTTCCCCTGTAGAACACTGTTCTGCTGTCTTGCTTCCTGGTTGAATACAACATGGTAGTGTTCAAATCCAATGTAAACAAGTTCTTGTTGAATCATTCTGTCAGATATTCTTTATTATTTATGAATTCAATAAATTTATAAATTCATGAATAATAAATTCTACTCAATTTACACCATTAACAATTACTAGACTACCAACTTGCATTCATTAACTCTTATCCTTGAATGACTTTCGGGCTTGATAGGTACTTTAATATAATTTGATTTGATTAACTTGCTGCAATGGTTCCTTTTCTACTTTACTCGCTTCTGTCATCGAGTTGCTAACCTTTAAAATCCCCTCCTCTTTATATAAATGCATCAACAGGTAGACATTAAAAAAGATGAGATCAAACAATGCCCCGCTTAGTATGACCGCATATTGGCAGCAGCTCCTTATGTCTCTATACTAAAGTGCCTTTTTTGAATAAATAAAAGTTTAAAGCATAAGAGTAAACCCCGCCTCTGTTCACTCCCGAGAAATAATTGATACCCGCTTGAAGCGTTATTGCTCGTGTAATTGTGACGCAAGGGTTGAACTATCAAAATTCCCATTTGTCCTGAATCGGTATTGTTCGAGTCCAGTGGCAAGGAGAAGTCTATTACAACTGTAACAATGCAGAAGGTGCATACTGAAGTTGAAGTCTAATCTAAACTCAAATCCAATTTGCAAGTCCAATCTAAACAAATTCAAATCCAATTTGCAAGTCCAATCAAAACAAATTCAAAGTCCAATGTGCAAGTCCAATGTAAACAAATTCAAAGCCCACTGTGCAAGTCCAATATAAACAAATTCAAAGCCCAATGTGCAAGTCCAATGTAAACCAAGTCAAAGTCCAAAGTGCAAGTCCAATGTAAACCAATTCAAAGTCCACTGTGCAAATCCAATATAAAACAATTCAAAGTCCAAAGTGCAAGTCCAATGTAAACCAATTCAAAGTCCAAAGTGCAAGTCCAATATAAACCAATTCAAAGTCCAATGTGCAAGTCCAATATAAACCAATTCAAAGTCCAATGTGCAAGTCCAATATAAACCAATTCAAAGTCCAAAGGGAAAGCCCAATGTAAACCAATTTAAAGTCCAATGTGCAAGTCCAATATAAACCAATTCAAAGTCCAATGTGCAAGTCCAATATAAACCAATTACAAGGCCCAATGTGCAAGTCCAATATAAACCAATTCAAAGTCCAAAGTGCAAGTCCAATGTAAACCAATTCAAACTCCAAAGTGCAAGTCCAATATAAACCAATTCAAAGTCCAATGTGCAAGTCCAATATAAACAAATTCAAAGTCCAAAGGGCAAGTCCAATGTAAACCAATTCAAAGTCCACTGTGCAAGTCCAATATAAACAAATTCAAAGCCCAATGTGCAAGTCCAATATAAACAAATTCAAAGTCCAAAGTGCAAGTCCAATGTAAACCAATTCAAAGTCCAATGTGCAAGTCCAATATAAACAAATTCAAAGTCCAATGTGCAAGTCCAATGTAAACCAATTTAAAGTTCAAAGTGTAAGTCTAATGTAAACCAATTCAAAGTCCAATGTGCAAGGGACAGGAAAGCGGTTCGATCAGTACACACACAGAACCGGTGACACGCCACCAAAAAAGATCCAGCGTACACAATTACCAACCGGCCGTTCTTTCCTCCCGCCTTGCCTTCCAAAACGACCTGAATTTATAGTTGTCGAAGACCAACTGATTTGCATATATGCACGAGATTTTGCGAGAGTTTCCGAGACCATACCATTACAAAACGCCGTCGGCGCCATCTTGGAATTCTTTTCTTATCCTAGCTTCGCAGCGATGGCAAACCACACACGCACACCTAGGTTGTTTGACCGGTAAGCCCTCATTTTCACAGCTTTTGCCACACATACAGAACCTGGAATCTCCAAATCGTCACCCTATTTACTGCTAACCGGCTTCAACATTGCTTAATTTGAGTAATCCTACGGGAATCGGCGTGCCAATTTGATTATGTTATATAAGGATAGAAATACAATTTGTGAGAATAAACGTTTCCGCGACTTTAGTAAAATCATAGGTTCATTCTTATATGCAACAACAACTGTATGGATCATGCGTGCTATCACATTTCTTCGTCGTTGATCTAATCGGGTGATATAAGTTACATCTACGAAAATGTATACCGTTTACTTTTAAACATTTAAAAATTCTAGTATGGCTGGAAAACCTCGAAATCAACGCCTACTCACTTTACCATTTAAAAAAAACTAGGAGTCGAAAAACAGTCAAATTGCTATCGTACATGTTAACTTAAATTTTAATATAAAATTTCAATTCTCTTACTTAATAATTATTACGTAGAATGTACTATGTAAAACCTGTTGTTAGAAACCTGCACCAAATTATGCTGCACGGCAAGTTTTAATGCAACTTAGACGCGCACTCATCATTTACAGAGTTCTTCTGAACTCGTTTTCATAGAAGACACAAATGAATAATAAATTGCAAAGGAAGAGAAAAAGAATGATGTTAAGTAATTAATTATGAAATACCCGGTACTTTTAATGTAAAAAAGTGGCAATTTTCTTTTTTATAATTTTACGCGAATAGAAATTAGATTTACAAAAAAAAAATCTTATTGATTGGCTGCAGTTAATTAAGATTTCGGATTAATTGCACCGGAATACAAGAAGAGACATGAATCGATAAATGCTAAAAAAAAAGATGAGCATTTTATATAACGTTTGTGCCATTCAAGGAAAATGGGTATAACGAGTTTATTTATAACGTATCACATGCTTTCTAAATGTATTGCTATTCCTTTTATGTACATATTTATATTTATCTCATCATTTTACTTCATTCTATCTCTCTCTGTAGATACAATATACAATTTAATATATATATATATATATATATATATATATATATATATATATATATATAAAAGTGAAAGTGTCTGTCTGTCTGTCTCTGTGTCTGTGTGTCTGTCTGTCTGTGTACATTTCCCTACGCAATAACTCTGTCAATTTTTAGTCTATAGACTCGAAATTTGAAATACCGGGTACTGAGATTTGGGATAATCGATGTGACGGGTGTCAGCCAGAAATTTGGCCGTTAAGGGGTCAAATTTCAACGATTTGACCTTTAAGAGCTCTACCAAACTCCTCCGAGAATTTTGGGTCTAGACACTTGAAATTTTAGATATAGGTTCCTTGAACATGGATCTAACTTAATAAAGTGATTTGAGCCCGAAACAATAAATTTTAAGAGGTCATAATAGGGGTCAAAGTTTTAAAAAATTAACCATTTTTTTGTTTTTTTGCTTTTTTTTGCACAGCATACACCTCTAAACACCCGAGCAACGCCGGGTACCCCTGCTAGTATATATATATATATATATATATGTATATATATATATATATATAAGTGAAGTTGTCTTTCTGTGTGTGTGTCTATGTACATTTCCCTACGCAATAACTCTGCCAATTTTTAGCCTACAGACTCGAAATTTGACATACAGGGTACTGAGATTTGGGAAAATCGATGTGATGAGTTTTTGGCCAGAAATTTGGCGAGTAAGGGGTCAAACTGCGACGATTTTACCTTTGAGAACTCTACCAAACTCCTCCGACAATTTTGGGTCTACGCACTTGAAATTTTAGATATAGGTTCCTTGGACATGGCCCTTACGTAATAACTTCATGTGAGCCCCAAAAAATAAATTTTACGGGGACATAATAGGGGTCAAAGTAAAAAAAAATACCTCTGCGGTTTCTTCAAAATTACTCAGACAATTTCTGGTCTAAATATTTGAAATTTTACCTGAAGCGTATTCAGAGATAAGGCAAATTTTTTCATCAGTTAGGGTCGAAAATTTTTAGTTACCAATATATAAATGTATGTATGTATGTCCGTTTGCATGTCTGCCTTAAACTTTCAATAGATGCGATGGATTTTACCAACATCAATACTGTTTTAAAGTTCGACCTGTCATACAACAAATATCGAAAAATTGGCTAAAAACATTAATATCTTACCCTTCTATTAGGCACTTTTCTACAGGGATGGGGCTTATATTTTCGCCGATATTTTTGAGAGTTATCCTCTCCTTCAGATTGTCTAGCCTTAATTTAAAAAAAAAAATACGCTTCCGGTTTGGCGGTGGTCGTAACAGCATAAACGTTAGGTTTTACACCGTTATTTTCCTCTTTTGCGCTACGTGTTCGAGCCTGCATGTCTACTGCCACTTTTATTTTTTGCTCAACATCCACATCCAAACACCCGGGCAACGCCGGGCTTAAATGCTAGTATATATATATATATATATATATATATATATATATATATATATATATATATATATATATATGTCATATATATATTATAAAATAAAGTCGGCGTTTAAACCTCAATTCAACAATCATACAAGTCTACAAAGAGGCTGCAAACAAATTTTTAATACTTAAATGTTTTTAATGTTTGGATTCTTTGGATAACTAACGCAAAGATCCGTACTGCAGTTTTAAGCATGCTTGAAAAAAAAACTCAATTGTAAATGTAACATCCACATAGAGGTTGAAGGTTCACTTCCGAGTATGGGCGACCGAAGATTCAATTGCGAATTACTTAGAAATTATATCTAGTTATGTTTGACGAAACGAGAGCAGGTCAACCCCGTAAATAAATAAAGGGTTCCGTTCGAAATTCCGTCTGTATTCCTATGTTAAACAAAAGACACCTCAAGAAGGTCGGAGGTTAATTCGACAGATACTTTTTGAAAATGACACCAAAGATGAGAAAAGTATACTCTCAGAATCCAAATAATACGTGAATTAAAATATAAATTTATTTCAGTTGTAACAAATGATCTCCCACAAAGATCTAAATTTTGTTTCTACAAGACTGTTCTTCAGAGCCTCGCCTTCTGGCTTGGAGCACGCCTGTTCACTTCCATGACCCAACTCTAACTGTTCGATTGACTAAAATTCCCGACCTCTTGACCACAGTTCAAAAACTACACGGATCTCGACGTGCGACCTTTCCACGTATGCCTGCCCAATGTCATTTTGTTTATTTAACCCACTTTAATTTTGGTACACTTTATTCTATAACCAATAAATAACTCCCAATATAAACTATTTTGAGAATATCATTGAATAGATAAATAAATAGATAGACAGACAGATAGATCGATAATAATTTAACTTTTAACAATGTTATTATCAAACGTAACCAATCCTTATCTCCAAAAAGAAGAAACGTAATATTGATACGTTTCCTGCCTATAAATGATGCATATGTTAACGAATTAATCTTCATATATTTCTATTTCACAATTTTATTTATTTATTTCATGTAACATTACGCTCACAATATATTGAAACTAAGTTGAATACACGAAAAACTTAAGAATTAAACCCGAACGTGTCTGACGAAACAACTGCCATGCCACCTCAGGGTATTTAATAAAGGATTCATTTTGAAATTCCTACAGCCATTTTCCCAAATTAAAGCTTCTAGAGACTATATTAGGAGCTTAACCGGGTAAAGAAAACCAGGTTAAAAATTACTATAACTATACCAAGCAACGTCGGGGTTTCCAGCCAGTAATAATCACGTCACACACACACACATGTATGTATTATGCATGTATATTTGTATGTATGTATACTTGTATGTGTGTGTATATATATATGTATATATATATATATATAAACGTATATAAATGTATATATATGTATTATATATATACACACACAAACACACACATGCATATATATATATATATATATATATATATACACTATCAACATAGAGTAGTGTATGTCGATGCAACAACCATACGTGAGGATTTAAAACCTGACAAAAGCCAGTTAAGGCTCCTAACCATTCGCTATTAGGTCGTGGGGTAGTGAATTAACAATATTTTTAAATCGTCCAAATGCTTAACCTCGATTTTTTTACAAAAACAGCATAGCTTTATACGCTAATGGCATTTTGTATATCACTTCCTAATATGAATGAGATAGACTCTGTATATATATATATATATATATATATATATATATATATATATATATATATATATCGCGTTGATAGTCGGCAGTTCTACCCATGGATCAACAGTAGCATCGCCTGTACATATCCTTTACAAATGTCTATTTCCAACAGACATTTGTTAACCACTTTCATAATGTTCAAACCACTTGTCTTTTTATTTACAAGCAAAGAGCAAATCTCGTATGCGGTCAGGTCATGTCATATGCTACTGGTACCATGTAACCCAGTACTGCCTGCCTCACTGCTACTAAACTGGTTCCCCCACCAGACTTGTTTGGTGAGAAGGGCGGTTAGTCTCCCTGAAGGATTAAAAACAAGACTTTCAAAGGCCGAATGAACCCTTTTTCAGGGTCAACGGACAACTAGCACCGTGTATATTTGTGTGTATGTATATATGTGTTGGGGTGGAGAGGGTTCCCGTAAGCCGTGGTGAAGGCAACCTTTCTAGGAGAAGCACATCTCTGATTAAAAAACCTTAAAGCGTTAGACCAGTACCCGCATTAAGCTGGTCTGCAGTTTGATTTGTTGCTGGCTATCTTGCTCTTGCTTGTTGCTGGATCTCAACATTTTGAACCGTGAGAGAGACTTAGGTGTCGTACAAAGCTAAGACTTTGTAACATCATCTTTGTATAGATACTCCCTCAGGCATTTGGGCTCATGGGCTTTACGTGTCTGAGGGAGTGGCACTCGTTTGGCAATATGTTGCAATCATCATATATATATATATATAATGTATATATGTGTGTGGGGGTGCGTGTATATATATATATATGTATATATATATATATGTATATGTGTGTGTCTGTGTGTGCATGAATTAAAAATGGCCGATTTCCTTGAGTAATTTGTTTTTTAAAGACGTTTTTATATATGCACGTTGATTGACTCACATTTAGTATAATAATAAAAGGATGCGATCAACTGCTGATGGATCAAAGATGTAGGAAATCGTCATTAAAAATCTCTATTCACGAGTTATTTTTCTTCCATAAAACATACAAAATGTCGGTCGAAACCCAATTATTCTTATCATTCACATCGTTCTTCCTCTTTCCCTTACTGGATGTTTTTTTTATTATCATTATTGTCCTCATATTTATCGTTACTTGCCCATTTAACGAAACACCCAGTAATTTTCGCTTTAATCGCAACTAAAGATGGCTTTCATGAGTCCTGCAGTAATTGTTTGCAACGCGGTCAAGAGAGGGCGCTCCAGTTGTTTATCGAATTAATGCAAAATTCATGTAACGCAAGCTTGGGCTTTCTTTTCCAATTCCTGCGCAGGTTAGCTACGTTTAATGTTATATATATATATATATATATATATATATATATATATATATATATATATATATATATATATATATATATATGTGTGTGTGTGTGTGTGTGTTTAGCTGCGTTTACTGTTATATATATATATATGTTTAGCTACGTTTACTGTGATATATATATATATATATATATATATATATATATATATATATATATAGGCAAAGAGAAAGTAACCAGTGAACTATTAACGGGGTTAATAAAAGAGTATTCGATGCCCACGTAGGGTAAGATACATGTCTTATTTGTTTAACAGAAGCAATTATATGTCGCTAGATATTAATGCTTATAAAAAATAAAGAATAACAATATATATACACACACACGCATATATATATATATATATATATATATATATATATATATATATATTTACAAGGTGACCCCCCCCCCAAAAAAAAAGAAGCTAAACGGAGGTCATCTATAACACATGCTTTAGAACGGAGAAAAAAAGGCTAAAGGCCCTAGTGTTTTGATGTGATGTTTTGAAATATAATAAACTAGTTATGACCAAAGTTTCATTTCATTCGGACAAAACACTATGAAACGAGGCCTAATTAGAGTTCGGACCCGTTTTTTTATCATCCTGTATATATATATATATATATATATATATATATATATATATATATATATATATATGTATGTATATATATGTATGTATATATATATATATGTATATATATGTATATATATATATATAACTATCTAATTTACTCACATAAATTAATATACGAAAGTATAGATTTATGCGTAAACTTTAAGTATTTACTTCAAAATGCTCAATACGTAGGTAGAGCTAGTTAGTAATTTAAAAATATATACGGCGATTAAGCTACACTGAATATTCCGCGTTTCATCTACTGTAGGATGCTAAGAATATTTTTTGTCAGTAAGTCATTTTAAGGGATCATAAATTGTTTAACATAAAACACTGTGTGTGTTATTTAAAATCAAAACATTACATTAAAGCATGACTCCCCAGTAGTGTTTATCAAACACCACGTTGGTACTAAACTGAACCGCAAATGTTTATTATATTGGATCTATTTGTTTGTTGTTGCAGATTTTCCAGGTTACTCTATTCATGTTATAAAAAATGTTTTCTCTGCACATGTTATTCATACTTCTCTCCAAATCTGAACTTTATAAATCTTCTGTATTTGTATTGATACTAGTACTTTATTATTCTACTTATCAACCTCGTATTTACTATTAATATATTATTTATAAGGTTACATTTTTATTTACTCACTACCATCTCAGCTCGACGTTGCCTGGGTGTTTGGAGGTGTATGTGTAGCAAAATAAAAAAATCAAAAACAAAAAAAAATAGTCAATTTTTAAAATGTTGACCCCTATTATGACCCCTTAACCTTTATTGTTTTGGGCTCAAATCAAGTAGTTATTTTAGATCCAGGTCCAAGAAACCTATATCTGAATTTTCAAGTTTTGATATCCAAAATTGGCGGATGAGTTTGGTAGAGTGCTCAAACGTCACATCATTGAACTTTGATCCTTTAACAGACAACTTTCTGGCTGGATTGGATTACAAATATTTTCCCAAATTTCAGTTCCTTGTATATCAAATTTCGAGTCTGTAGACTAAAAATTGACAAAGTTATTGCGTAGGAAAATGTACGCAGACACACACACAAAGACAGACACACACGGGCACGTTCACTTTTATATATATAATAGATAATAAATACTCTCTTTATATTTATGTGTTTGTAAAATATATAAAAATTGAAAAAAATATATTAATATATACATATATACGATATTTTTATACACATTACGCATTGCTAATTTAGATTTGGATTTCATCTCTTTACTCATCTTTATTGGGCAAATGATTTATTTAACTGTTCAAATGTATTTCTTCTATCACCACGTTGTTTAAACATTCTTGTTACTGAAGTAAGAATCTGGCGTATTGGATTTTTATATATATTATTTTATTAATACTTATGTATATACAGTCCTGGTCAAAATCATAAGACCACTTAAGAAAGTAAGCGTTTGCGCATATTATCGACTTTTAAATCAAACAAATGAAAATATGATGAAAAATAATGAAATCTTCTTCATTCAAAACCTTAACGCTGATCCAATAATTTAAAAAAAAAAAAAAAAACATACATTTTTCCCTGGTTAAAATAAGACCACTTTTATAAAATCGGCTAGTTTTGAAAAATGAATACGAAATCTTTCTATGTTACTAAAAGCAACTTGTTGTTATCAGAGTTTGAGAGAGGCAGGATCTTTGAGCTTAATAGGGGGATACTCTCCCATAGATCCATTGCAAACGAAGTGAATCGTAGCAAAACGGTCATCACAATTTTTTTAAGAAATCCAGATCAATATGGGCACAAAAAGAGTCCAGGTCGACCAAAAATATAACCCCATAACTAGATCGCCTTATGAGAAGTTAAAACAATTCCAGTATGAGTTCAAGTCGATTTAAAAGCCAAACAGCAGCAGAATGTAGTCCTAAAACCATCAGAAGGCATGTGAAAATGAAGGGGTTCGATCATTTAAAGCGACTGCAGAAACCACGTCTCCTTGAACAGCACAAAACTAACCGACTTAAAAATGCCGCCAAATACCAGACTTGGGATGAAGAGAAATGTAATTTTTCCGATGAGAAAAAGTTTAATCTAGATGGGCCAGATGGATTTCAACACTATTGGCATGATAAAAATATGCCCAAAGAAACTTTTTCAACTCGGCATAGTAGAGGAGGGTCTTTCATGATCTGGGGTGCTTTCTCGTCAGCTGGGACCCTGAAGTTGCACACATCATTGAAGTGCATTTCAATGCTTGAAAATGCTTCTATCAGGACTGATGGTCCATGTCTGTGTAGAAGAAATTGAATTTTCCAGCAAGACAACGCTGCGATACACACTTCTCGACAAGCAAAAGAATATTTTTCTTCAAATGATATAGAATTGTTAGACCATCCAGCATGTTCTCCGGACCTCACTCCCATTGAAAATCTTTTGGGATGGATGGCAAAGAAGTGTTCAAGGATGGAACCCAGTATGATTCGATATAGAAACTTTCTGATTCAGTTTTCAGTACATGGGATAAAATTTCTTCGCAACTGATAAAAAAACTTAGTCGAAAGCATGCCGAAGAGAATTTTTGAAGTAATTCGTAATAATGGAGGCTATACTAAATACTGAGACCCTTTTTAGTAATTACTAATTGCCTTTTGTTAGATAAATTATCAGTGGTCTTATCATTTTGACCAGGTGAAAATGTGTGTTTTTTAAAAAAATAATTATTAGATCACGGTTAAGGTTTCGAATGGAGCAGATTTCATTTTTTCCATCATATTTTCCCTTTGTGCAATGGTTTCAAGCATTTTTTAATTAAAAAATCGATAATATGCGTAAACGGTTACTTTCTTTAGTGGTCTTATGATTTGACCAGGACTGTATGTATATATATATATATATATATATATATATATATATATATATATATATATATATATATATATATACACACACACACACACACACACACACATTATATATATATATATATATATATATATATATATATATATATATATATAGTAATTAATAAGATATATAGAATATATCTGAATATTCGGCGTTTCATCCACTCTAGGACTCCTCAGGCGCATAAACCTGAGGAGTCCTAGAGTGGATGAAACGCTGAATATTCAGTGTAGCTTAATCGCCATATATATCTTATAAATTACTAACTAGCTCTACAACCGTATTGAGCACTTTTGAACTAAATACTTAGAGTTTACGCATAAATCTATACTTTTGTATATTAATTTTATGTGAGTAAATTAAGTAGTTATATATATATATATATATATATATATATATATATATATTTGTATTAATTTATGAAAGCCGTTTTGCTGTTTCACGATTATTCAAAGGGGCTATATTATCAGATTCTCGTTATCGTAAGCGAACATACGGCCATTTAGTTGATAGTCAGCGATTCGAACCACATGGCTAAAAGGCATTTTGTTAATGATAACATTTATTAAAGTGATTTAACAAAAAGCGTATATATAGAGAGAAAGTAGGTCTGACGTCACAACAGCCTGGATAAAATATGTTGCCAGTCTAATTTGAAATATAAATTCTCAGTCCTTGTCTGAAATTACAAAACTTAGTAAAAAAAAAAGATCATTACAAAATAGTTGATTTGGAGTTACTTACTTGTCAGCCCATTTGAATTTTCGATTATTTCAGAAACCACGGCCAAAGGAAGACTTACCTGAAAAATCAAAACAAATAAAAATGTTTTAATTAAAAATAGTTATTCTTTGCATTCACAAAACTTGTTATTACACGTAAAACTATTCCTACTTCCTATTATATATAGTCTGTCTCGTGAGTATTATTTTTACACCGTTTCTCTCCATGTAATCTCCGTTCTTCTTCAGGTGTATCTCCTCTGACTCGGGTATCTTTCTATCGATCTTGCTTATCTGTACAGAATTGTACATAGGCCAAAAAAAAAAAAAACTATATCAATTAAAGATAACAAAAACTATATCCATTAAGAATATAGTTTTTGTTAAAATGCAGTTGTAAGTTACACTAATCCGGAAGTTGAAGCATAAATACAATAGCGAATTACTTAGAACGCCTACCCAGTTATTGCTATCAGAAAACGTTGATGATACCTCTTGTGTATTGTGTATTAAAAAAAAACTGTTCCCTTCGAAATTCTGTGAGGGTTCCCGAGTTCGACAGAATTATTTTCGAATACGTCAGAACACGATTGAAAAAAAGTTTAAAAAATTACGCTTGCCGTAATGTTATTGAAAAAGCAACTCAAAGATATAAACTTAATGAATGCCGATTTAATAATGAGGCAATGACTGATAATAATGTTGGTTTGATGAGGTAAAGGAATGAATGTAAACCTCTTCAAGATAATCCTGACAAAAATGATGGCTGACAATTCTTAGCTCAAATGTTCTATCTAACTAGTTCAACATCATGTCCTCTGCAATCCAACATTGCACACGTAGTTTTTCTCATAAGTACATGTATATTACATATAAAATATCGAATAACAAAGACAACCTCATTCTTTGACTTTTAACTGAGAGCAAAATGTAACGTGCATCCAGGAGTTAAGCGCCCGCGTGTTTGCGTGTTGTGTGGGTACGTGGGAGAGACGGACGAGGGGAAAAGACTTACCTCGAGATCAGCTCGTCGTGACCGACCGAAAATACAAAAGAAAGACCAAGATGGCGGCCGCCGTCTTTTGTAAAGTATGATGTCTCGCAAAGTTACACGAATTCTCGCAATATGCAAATTTAGCCGGCCTACAACGACGATAAAAGCGGGTGATGAAAAAGACATGGGGAGAGCGACGATTTAGTTGGTCGGGGAATCGTGTTGCTGTTGCTTCTCGTGCCGTGTGAGGATATTTTACCACTGTTGGGTCCGGTCTGAGTAACCGTTCGCGTCCGTCTAGGCATCTTGCTAGTTGAATTCCGTGCAGAACCGGTGTATAATGATTATTGAATTGCTGCAACATTTATAACATCTTTTCCTGAACTTACCGTGTTAAAGAGAGAGTCGGGCGCCATCTTGAATTTTTCCTTATACATCTACAGAGGGCGCGGTAATTCTTTTTTTTTTTTAAAAGGACTTTCCTTACACATTTTGTTACACAAAACGTATTAAATATACTTGAAAGTGATGGCTCTTCATTATTTTCTTCTTTAGAAAAATAGGTAGCGTTTTATGTTAATGTTTATTTTAAACCACACAACTGTAACCTCCATTAATGAAATTAAATAAAATAATTAATAATCAGTAACATAAAAGCGAAAAAGTCATCATTGTATCTAAGTTCTCATTAAGTATAAGTTAATTATAAAAGCGGGCGGCTCAACAAGAATTTGTTTACATTGGAATTGAAAAAAAATTGGTTAAAATAAACTAAAACTTACTCCTCGGTCTTGTATTAACAGAAGACACTTCCTAGCAGTTTCGTTTACTATAGAGAGATAGTGAGAATGAGAAATATTGGCAGGGATTGTAGCAAAACGACGGTATTTTTGCACATGTTTTCCACGTTTAACCATACATTAGGCTTCTTAATGTTGCATTTGTCATGAAAATGTCTCTTTTATATAAAAACGTGTTGTAACGAATGGAAAATGACATCGAGATCTAAATTTCGAAGCCGCTTTTGTACTCTGTCAAGCTGAAACAGTTTTCTGAGAAACTGCTCCACGGATTTTGCACGGGTACTGTATATTAGGACGTATTGGGCCACTTGGACATGTATATCATATTGCAACGTGTAGAAGGTTCTGTTCAGCCGTAATTTAATCCAAAATTTTTCTTATTGATTCAGTAAAATAAACGGCCCTATTCGATATTACGTAGAAATATATATATATATATATATATATATATATATATACACACACACACATATAGTAATTCACATACAGTAGTGTTTCCTTGTATCCAAACTAATTAGTGTAGCTAGACTAGCACGTTTTCCAAACCAATGGTTATACCTTAAATCATCGCGTTGATAGTCGGCAGTTCTACCCATAGATCAACGGTAGCATTGCCTGTAAATATCCTTTACAAATGTCTATTTCCAACAACACACATTTGTTAACCATTTAACCATGTATATCATATTGCAACGTGTAGAAGGTTCTGTTCAGCCGTAATTTAATCCAAAATTTTTCTTATTGATTCAGTAAAATATTCAAAATGTTCAAACCACTTGTCTTTTTATTTACAAGCAACGAGCAAACCTCGTATTTTACAGCCATCTAAATAGGGGTAAGATTATTTCCGACAGTGGTCTACCCAAAGGAGTATATATATATATATATATATATATATATATATATATATATATATATATATATATACTAGCAGGGGTTACCCGGCGTTGCCTGGGTGATCGGCCCCCTTCCCACTCCGAGGGGTAACAAAAAAAGTCACCCCTCTGGATTTACATGCTTGGTGCCGGCCTCCCCCCCCCCTTCAGGGAGAGATAATCCCCAACCCCACCTTCAGGGGGAGGGTGCCTGGAGGCGTCTCCCCCCTAAGAAAAAAGTCACCTCCTGCTGGCCTCTTCGTCCCCCCACCCTTGGGGGGACACCGGCTTACTCCTTTGGGGGAGAAACTGCCAAGCTCCCCCCTTTCGGGTGAGAAAATGCGAGGCTTCCCCTTTTGGTGGGGGTGGTGGTGGCGTGGCCTTCGTTATAAAGATGGCCGGCCAGCTGAAAAAATGACGTCATCGCCGAGGTCCCAACAAGCAAGATATGTGGAACTCTTAGACTGTCAATAATGAACAGCAATTTTTACAGACAGCGTTACAAAACTTCAAAATTGGATTAAAATAAAGAAATAAAGAAAGAACACGATGATTTATACTGAAACTCATCTAATATTAATAATAAAAAATAATTAAAAAAACACAAGTTGTTTAAGTATTATAAGCAATTGAATATTTCGTTGTATTATAGATTTTAAAGATTAGAATGCGTTCTTTAATTACTTATAAATTACATTTTAAAAAAGTGAAGGGACACGATTTGATTTGTAGTAAACTTGAAGTTTATTTAATATAATTAAATGAAAATTATGCATGTAAGATTATGAATATTTGAAGCAGAACACAAGCAAAACATTTGATATGAGTTAAGACAATAAACAAATATTAAAATTAAACTATTTTTTTAATCAAAATGAATTTTTTTAAAATCAAAACGAATGTTTGGCTTTGTATTACTGTACACATAGATTCGAAAAAGTTGTCAAAAAACAAATATATAACAAATAAATGTTATCAAAGACAAGTTACTTTTCTACAAAACTAGATATATTTTTCGTATTTTTATTCAATGTAACATGTTTATTTAGCTCGAAAACCATACAGTGTTTACCGATGTATTGGAAAATTCAAGATGGCGTCTGACTCCCTCTTTAACACGGTAAGTTTGGGAAAAGGTGTTATAAAAAACTGGATGAATACTGTTAAAAACTCACTCAATATATGTTACCGTGACATAGCTTGACATATATTCGGCGGGTTTTTAATAGTATTCTTTCTAGTTTTTTTATTTATAACACCTTTTCCCATACTTACCGTGTTAAAGAGGGAGTATGCGCCATCTTGAATTTTCCAATACATCGGTAAACACTGTATAGTTTTCGAGCTCAATAAACATGTTACATTGAATAAAAACACGAAAAATATATCCAATATGGTAGAAAAGTAACTTATCTTGCCTTTGATAACATTTATTTGTTATATATTTGTTTTTGACAACTTTTTCGAATCTATGTGTACAGTAATACAAACCCGAAATGAAAAGACCACGAGTGAACGCGCGTTTTATTTAGTTTAGTTTCATATATATATATATATATATATATATATATATATATATATATATATATATATATATATATATATATATAATAAGTATTTTTAAATTTTATCTTTCTAGCTTTAAAAAAAAGTTTTAAAATTTTGTCAGCCGGCATAATTTATTTAAAATATTGAAAAATTTCAGGAAAATTAATTTTTGCTAGATTTTTAAAACATGTATGTTAACAGCTTAAAAACATCGTCTCTTCAAAAGAACATGTTTTAAAGAGTGTGTGTGTGCGGGTGTGCGCGTGTGCTAGGTAGTAGTAGCAGTACTAATAATCTGTCCAGCGTTTGTTTTCGTGTTGTGTGTACGTGTGTGCGGCTAGCGCCAGAATGGCGGACGTTGTGTCGGAGGTTGGATTTTGTATGTCTGGTGTAAGTTTCGTATTTTTGTAATTTGTAAATGGCAAGTTAGAAAAAAATTAAACCCTTCCAAGATGGACAATGAATAAGACCATAATATTTTATGGTAAAGTTAAGAGCGTAGGAACCATAGTTTTTTTAGGAGATGTGATTATTGGATTAACCAATCAGAAATCGTCTGTGGCACACACATCTCTGTTATATATATATATATATATATATATATATATATGAAAATCCTTGATTAAATTATGTAGAAGTTATTGTGTGCGCGCGAAAACTTTGGAAAGTTTCTGAAAAAGTCCCCTCTGAATGTTTGGTTTAAGGATCTGTAACTTGATATATATGGTATTTAACCTAATGAACACTCTCGACTTGCCTTTTAGCCTGTAAATTAGTTGCTACGCTGTCAAAATAAAATAAAACAGTGAATCTTAACAGGTGTAAACATTTACTAAAAAGAGCACAGGACATTTGAATATTGCAAGCTCTGCGATTTGGACCTTGTTATTAGTCATAATGTGGTTGACACTCTATGCTGTGCGATTTAATATGAAATAAAGTTGCTTCAGTTCCTATATTGAGCGAATTTCAGCGACCGTTAACATGTCGGAATTTGTCTGCATTGCTATATGTGGACATGTTATCCAGGACTGCATACAGACATTAAATCCCCTTGTATGACCTTTGACCCCCACCTTTTATTTTCCTTTCCACGGTGCTATTTAAATCTAAACGACAGTTTAATTCAATTATTTATTTAAATTGGTTCTGACACTCTAATTATCTCCCTAGCCACTATTTATTTCGTCAATATTATTTTCGATTATGCTATCGATTTCTTGTGATTATTTTTTCTTTTTCTTGTTCATCCAAAACAAAGTACATTTCTACATTGGTCAG
>NC_136520.1:13227155-13259655 GCF_053919585.1 Euprymna scolopes
GGCTAAAAATTACTTCAGACCAATATGATAAGTCATGATCTTCATTGCATCTGACGAATGCAGACGGAGCTTTCTGTTCTTTACAGAAAGCACTGGCTTGCCTCTTGCAACACAGCTCTGCAAATTAAATTCTTCCAATCTGATCTAAACCGTAGAACGTGAGTTTTCTTTTAACAAGATTACACTGTTATTGGTTTTGTGGAGCCGTTTCAAATCTGTTGCTAATGATGTGGATCTTGATAGCATTGTCTTCCCTATAAGAACTAACTCTAGGTCGAGCCGATTAATAGGGACCTCAAACACTGCCCGTATTTTGGTTCATTTTCACATTAATTCTTATCTTTCTTAATTAATTCTTATCACCTTTATACCTGCGGCCGATTTCTCGATTAGATAAACAACAAATTTTGAGAAAGTTAAGCTCCTAAAGATCACTAAGAGAAAGTTGAAGATTATGGATTAAATGTTCTATGACCTAGCAAAACAACAACAAATAGAGTTGCTTTGTTGCCTACGAATTTAATATTTTAAGCTGGTCTTAAGCTTTTATGTTGCTGCCGATTGTTTTTTTCCTTCTCAAATGGTAGTTTGTTTATTTTTTGATTTTTCGTGAAAACAAGGATGTATCGGTGAAAAGTCAAATACAAAACTAAAAGGCGATTCAAATGAAGTATAGGTTGTTTACACACTCAATTTAGCTAAAATTTGCGGTTTTAAAAAAATAACAAAGAACATTCTTTTTGGCGCCACTATATATATATATATATATATATATATATATATATATATAAAGTAGTTAGTAAAACATGTTTAATACACTTTGAAAAAGAGGTAAAAACATATTTAATGCTAAAAAGAAAGTAAGTATAGTAAGCCCAACTCTCCCCAATGGTTTACGTTGAGTTTTGCAACTGCCATTGCTCAAAAGCAGCATGCATACCGTAGGTTTAACCGACATAAGTCCAGTTCAAACAGACTGAAGTATATAGAAGCTAGAAATAACGTTAAGAAAGAAATAGCGACAGCGAAGAGAGAATTTACGGAAACCACTAAAAAGCGCATCGAAGCACAAAAACTAGGAACTCGAGACTTCTGGAAAATCTACAACAGTGGAGTAAATAAAGGGCAATCAACAATTTCCCCACTAACCAACAATCACGAGGTTGTCTCCTCAGCAACCGACAAGGCTAACATGCTTGCCAGTCGGTTTGCCTCAAACTCCACACTGGACCCTTCTAATCACCCCCTACCTGACTTTCCTAAGCGGACAGAACCCACGCTAGACGATCTGAAAACCACCCCTGCTCAGGTGCATGCTATCATAAAAACCTTTGACACTTTAAAAGCATGTGGACCCGATCTTATCCCAGCTGTGCTATTAAAAACGTGCTCGGGCGAAGTAGCTCCAGTTCTCTCCAAACTCTACAACAAATGCCTTAACGAAGCTTGCTTTCCGGGCTGTTGGAAAACTGCTTCTGTTGGACCAGTATTCAAGAATTCTGGCGAAAGGACTGACCCATCAAATTATCGCTTCGTTAGCCTCCTCCCACTTTCTGCCAAAATATTTGAGACCTTAATTAACCATGCTCTAGTCCATCATCTTACAGATGCAAAACTTCTGACTGACAAACAATATGGATTTAGACAAGCCCGTTCCACAGCCGACATCCTCACTGTGATCTCTGAACGTGTATAGCATTCACTGGAAAAAGCGGGGCAGGGAAAACGGAAGCTCTATATATATCTAAGGCTTTTGACAGGGTATGGCATGAGGGTCTCCTCAGGAAAATTAAGTCATACGGTATCATTGGTAGAATACTTAACATAATTAAATCCTTCTTAGATAAGAGAAAAATCCAGGGTGTCCTCGACGGTCGTACATCTAAACAATATGATATAAATGCGGGGGTGTCCCAGGGTTCTATCCTTGGACCTCTATTTTTCCTGATATTCATAAATGACCCCCCCCCCGACAAAATTGCCTCTGAGATGGGTATATATGCTGATGACACTACACTCTATGGAAGGCACGACAGGAAGACGAATAAACACATTTCTAAAAAAATCGCAGAAACACTAGAGGAAGACCTCTAATCTTTGGTGGAATGCGGACAAAAGTGGTTGGTCGCGTTCAATGCTGCCAAGACTAAACTAGTTTCATTCAACAATTACAAGAAACCCTCTCTACCACCTATAGCAATGGCCAACGACTCTTTATCTGAGAGTACATGATTCAAACTCCTTGGCCTAACGTTCACAGGAAACATGAGTTGGAACAATTACCTTGAAGGCATTGCCAGGGCCGCTGCAAGAAAGGTGGGCTCTCTCTACCGTGCTAGAACTATTAACACCCGAAAGTATCCTGTACCTGTATAAGGCTACCGTTCGCCCATGTATGGAGTATTGCTGCCACATCTGGGCTGGTGCATATGCTACTAGTCTCTCGCTCCTTGACAAGGTTCAAAAGAGAGTCGCAAACCTGACAGCCCTGAACTGGCATCTAAGCTTCAGCCTCTGTCCCATCGACGAAATGTTGCATCCCTCTTCCTTTTCTACAAGTATTTTAGTGGTGAATGCTCTGACGAACTGCAATCACTTGTGCCTCCACGACGTGAGCACCCTCGACAAACCCGACAGGCTGCTAAATCCCACCCTCACACTGTGGAGATCCTAGATGTAAAAGATCTTCTTACTCCAATAGTTTATTCCCCAGAACCGCTAGACTCCGGAATTCCATTCCGGGTCCCTTCTTCTCCAACAGTACTGACGTGCAGAAGTTTAAGTGTAACGTGAACCGACATCTTGCTGCCCAAATACCTACATAGTACCCCAGCAGTTGTGTCCCCTGATAGTAGCCCCCTACACCAAAGTGGCAATTTTCTTTTTTGGGGGTGAAAATGTAATAAAAAAAGAAAAGAAAATTAATTCTTTAATGTTTATAATTTACTTTAATTTTGCCATCTTGGATAATTTTGGTAAACTTAAAAGCAATTCTTATATATATGTATATATATATATATATATATATATTATAAATATATTATATATATTATATATATATTATATATATAGATATATTATATATATATTATATATATATTATATATATATTATATATATATATTATATATATATATTATATATATATATTATATATATATTATATATATATATTATATATATATATTATATATATATATATATTATATATATATATATATTATATATATATATATTATATATATATATTATATATATATATATATATATAGTGGCACCACTGTATATATATATATATATATATATATATATATATATATATAGTTGCACCACTGTATATATATATATATATATATATATATATATATATATATATATATATATATTTATATATAATATAAAGCTGAATGTCTGTATCTGTGTGTGTGTGGGTCTGCTCACGAATAGGTTTCTATATGGTTGACTATTTTAAAAAAACTGATTGCAAATAATGATAGAAGATCTATCGAGACACAGGAATGGGTGTGTTTGATCTGACAGAACGGTGGTTCATTAAAAATGTAGGGCTGCGTTCGCGCCTGGTCCACAAAGTATGGAAATAAAAATTTAAAAATTAAAAAAAAAAACGTTTACAAGTGTGTTTGATATAGATGGGCATTAGAATACTTTGATAAGTATGTTTTAACTTAAATAGGGATGGTAAAATAAAATTGTTGGGTCTGCGTTCGCGCCTGGCCTCCATAGAATGGAAAACTTTAATAAAGACCTTTCATATCAATCTGCGTAAGTGTACTTTGATACTGATAGTATATTTGTCCCGATATTAAATGAGATTGAGGCAAAAAAAGAACAGTAGTTTTTGGATAAGTATGAACAATTTTAGTCGCTGGGTGTAGTTGTTAAGATATCGAATTTTAGTATCGTTAGTTTAGAAATGCCTTATGTCGAACGACTGTAGGCTTTTATCATTGAGCGTTGGGTGTTGTTCTATGGCGCTATTGTCAGCTAAATGATAGGTTAGTTGTTGAGAGAGAGAGTTGTTTTCGTGTTGCCTATGTATGCGTTGTATGAGTTTTTAGTATCGGTTTGAAGACTGCTTCGAAGGGGCAAACACATTAATACACTAGGTTAGTTTGGTTTAGTGTAGTGTTGGTTGGTGATTGTTATGTTTTTGTTAATTATTAAATTATCTTGATCTTTTTATTCTGATCTGTATATATATATATATATATATATATATATATATATATATATATATATATATATATATATATGCGTGTGTGTCTGTATGTCTGTGTGTTTGTGTGAGTGTGTGTCTTTGTGATTATAATCGATTTTATTGAAATTCATTCAACAAAGTCTTTGGTTTTTTATACTATAAATATAATATCGGGTCAATCGGGAGGAGGATAGGCAATGAAAACTAACAAATAAATAGTTTTTGGTTCATAGTGAACAAAAGTAGCTGTTAGTGCGTCACAATCTCGAGGACAGTTCCTTCTAGTAGACTTACGTGCGGAAACAGATATATTCGTGTGTTATTTAGAAAATAATGTCATCTAACTCGTTCTTTATAAAATGATGTATTGACAACGCATCATGAACTTCTTTTGTATGTCAATGGAACTCGCGAACGTTCGATAACCGATGTACTTAGTTTTCAACGCGCCACACAAGATGAACTTAAAGACGACTGAAATCGATAATCGCTTGTCAACGCAGTTTTATCTTCTGACGAATCGAAAAATAAAAGCTAAAAAACTATATTATACTAATTATAATAATGCTAATAATGTGTCTAACTTTTTCTATAAAATTTTGCGCTGAGTACGTGATACAAATCAGATTTAATTTTACCAATTGTCAACCGAATAAGACGTCCGAAACTTTTTTATCGGGGGGGGGAGGTCACCGCCCACAAAATTAACATCAATAACATGAGAAAAAAGGAAATACTACAAGTCTTCTTCCATAATAAAAGGGAGCGCGCAATTACAATTTATGTTATTATTACTACTGTTGTTATTATTATTATTATTATTATTATTATTATTATTATTATTATTATTATTATTATTATTATTTGTATTATTAGTAATATTATTACTATTGTCTCACAAGGAGCTTTCACACAGGTCATCAAAGATCTCTCATTGAAAACAGCCCGTTGTGTTCCCCGAAAGCTGAGTGACAACAAGTTTACCCAGATTTCCAGTACTCTCCACCTCTTTCGATAACATTTGTAAATAAATTTGCATTTTTGTAGCAACTGCTTTCCATAGGTGTATCGTTGGAAGCGGCTATTGATCTTCACTGGAATTTGAGTGGCAATACGTCTCCCCATATCTCAGTTTTCTTCGAACTTATCCCGCAGACTTATCTCGCGATCTTTACTCTACTTGACTATTCGGTCTCACTCTTCTTTTTCGGGGGGGGGTGACGTGGTAATGGATGATGGGGGGGAGTAAAAGGACATAGCTTGGTTCCATGAAGTGCTTCATATTTTGCCTCTACAGCAGTTTGTCTGGCTCGCGTTTGTTGTTCCTGGGCGTTAGTCTCAACATTCAAAGATGTTCCTTTATATTTCAGCTGTTTTCATTAATCTTGTTCGTTGTTTGTTGGTTGCTTTGTTTTACGGCATATCAACCCTTTTCAGGTTATTTAATGCCGAATCTGGTGATTTTGAAGAACGATTTTTTTTTAATATAGTATATTTGTTTTTTAAGTCGTATTCTATTTAACCCATAGTTGGGACCCTAACAGATGCTACCACTCCGGGTCAGAGTGGACCTGGGAGCAATGGCAATTAAAGGGTGGCCCCACACTCCCTAAGACCTGCAAGCTGGGGCCCTCACCATCGGATATAGTTTAAGGTCATATCCAGGATCTCTTGTTCGTTGTATTTTTTCAGCCATTCCTTTGATTCTAATTTTTCCCATTTTTTTCTAAGTTTTTCGGGATGGTTCCTACTGCTCCTACTATTATAGGTATTATTTAGCTGTTCTTCAGTGTTCCATATACCTTTTAGCTCTATATTTGTATATTTGCTTCGTTTCTGCTTTTGTTGGATATTTACCCTATGGTCAGCTGGAACAGAAAAGTCTATAATTTGACAGCACTTTTCTTTCTTGTTAATTATTACGTTACCCGGTCTTCTTGCTTAGATGGGTTTAGCAGTTTCAGGGTTTTGTGAATCTCGTGTAAATTACTTTTGCCGGCTTATGCTTGCTCCATTTGCCTGTGCTCCGCGAGATGCAGTTGTTTGCATAATTCCCAGTCTACTGCACTTCCCACTTGATCGTGTCTGTTCTTGTGTTTCTTTTTGGGCCACTTTGCTGCATTCACTTACTATATGGTGTATCATTTCGTCTCTTCGTTCAAAGAGTCTGCATTTGCTGTTTTCTTGTGCTTTGTCGATTTTTGCTTTGATGTAGCTTGTTCTGATCGAGTTATCTTGTGTTTCGGTTTTTAGGGATTCGGTTTCACTTCTTATGTGTTCTTTTCACATCCATATCCATTCTAATTATTTTCATCCTTTGTCATCCATATGAATCTTCCATGTAGGTGTTTCTCTTCCAATTTTTCTGTTATCGTCTTATACTTTATCTCTATACTGCGTCAATTGCTTTATTCCAGATTAGTAAAATATCAATATTTCACTAAATATACGTCACGACAAAATGAAAATGATATCATCAAACGACTCCTTTAAGGTTAGTTATTTCCAAAAATATTATTCAAATTCAATCGATATTCACGAATTTATGACATTTTATTCTTTATCGAAGAATTTCCACTGCCCATCGCTTTATTACAGGTTTCTTAAAATGTTGTTTTAGGGCAAAAATACAATGTCTTATCTTTCGAACTTTATTTTCTATTATATTTATCTGTAAAATAATAATAAATAAAAACATATCCTAAGTATGGGTCTTATATAAATAAATTATTTATCGACATATCCATCATTTAAAAAAAATAATTAAAACAACCTTTTGTCCCCGAGTTATTCAATTCTTTGATCTTAAAAGGAGTTATGACTCTAGCAAAATCAACTATGTTCCTCCACAAGGCATCCTTTGAAGTAAATTGCTCTCCTCCCTCATAAACTCCTCTTTTAATTAATTTAATAATGACCAGAGATATTCAATGGCGTCAAGGCCTAAAGAACACGGTGTTCAGGTTATAAAGAGTTTCCCCAACGAATTCCATAGATTCAAGGAAGGATGCAGTCGCCTCAAGCAGAATGGGACGGTACCTTGCGATGTAAATAATCATTTGAAAGCGACATGACAATGATAGGTTATCTAGTCATGTCGACAAATGATTATCCAAAAAGGCCGTGTACGCATTGCTGGTAAGCTTTATACCTTCTGGCACTCGGAATGGTCCAACCAATTTATCCCCGATGATCTCCGGCCAATCATGATGCCTCTACCTCCTTGTTGGCGATGAACTCTGTAACGGGTTTGAGATTCGTTAGGGTTTCAAACTTTTGTCCATCTATCCGGACCGTCAAGAGTAACATGGGCCTCATCTCTAAATCGGAACTGTTGGAAATACATTTTTATGTAATGCTGTGTCCAAGCCATTCGTTTTTCCCAATGTTGTTTGCTCAATGGAGGCATTGGAAGAGGTTGGATGTTCTTTGTAATCCCATTCAACACATTGTATAGGGCATGCCTGGATCTTGAAGCGATTCCAGCTTTTGCAAAAACGAAAGCACTAGTGCTGTTTGTGTTTCGGTTGATTCCCTACGAATTTTCCGAATATCACGATCTAAAAGGTTTCTCCTGGTGCCCTTATTTTTCTCGATTTGGTGTTCGTGTTGTTCAAGAATGCAGCCAAGGTTTTTGGATCCCATTCCAGCTCCGTGGCTAAATTTTTGGATAGAAAATCCTTCTGCGAGTCTAGCAACTATCCTTTGCTTTTCGATAACCTTTAATCGCTTGATATTTTGGCATTGTAAGAGATCTTCATTAAAGCCATGGACAGTAAAATTTCTTTGGTAATAAATAAAATGCCATAACTTCGTGAATAAAGCATGACTGTTAATAAAAGTTTGGGAAATAACTAAACTTAAAGCAACGCTTTGATGGTACAATTGCATTATTTTTGTGACGTATATTTAGGGAAATATTGATATTGTACTAATTCTGCAGTAAAGCGATTGACACAGTTTATGCTTTCTGTTTTGGCAATTTTTTTCAGTGTCTCTCGCTGCCATGAATATCATTTCCCTGTATTGCTTTAGGTATTTTTTCTCATTCTATCTTTTGTATCTTTGTGTATGGGTGTCATGGACACAGTAATATATACAAACTAGTCCTAGCATGCCTTCTTTCCTTTTAACGAAGAGTCGATCACAACGCCCTGTGGGTGTAGTGCATTGAGAATGATCATGAGTTTCCTGGTTTTCTGATCGAGCAGTCTCAGTTTTTCTTTAGTCCATCCCATGAAACGATTCAGATTAACTTACAAGTGATACTGCCTATGTATTTGTACTTTATATTAGGTTTCTGCATACAATTTTGTTCCTCGAAGTTTTCTTGTTCTCCTGGGGTATTCTACTTCGATTCTCTTCACCATTTCTGTTGCTTTGATTGTGTCTGCTTCCAAAACTCCACAATATGTATAGGCGTCTCGTTCCCCATAGGCCCTTATCTCCGTTTCATTGGGTAGTTCCCTGACTTCTACTGTCTCCAGTTTTCCCTTTCTTACAATAAGTAGTGCGAACTTTATCATACAAAACTCCATTTGGATATCCTGGCTGAATATCCTGGTAGTATATATTTGTGTCTCTAGTTCATATTCGGTCCATGCAAAAAGTTTCAGGTCGTCCATTAGATGATTCATTTTTCGTATGTATTAGAGAACTCGTATCCAGCTTGGCACTTTCTCAGTATATTGTTCAAGGACATCATGGCTATGATCCATAGTAATGGAGATAGTGAATCTCCTTGGAAGATTCCTCTTTGTTAATTTCTGTTATGTGTTTCCCATCAGCTGTCAATTCAGTTTCCATGTTCTCATTGAATTTTCTACCACGCTGATGATCCTACTTGGTATTTTATACTCTTTTAAGTATCTAATATGATATAGTCGGTCCATGACTAAATTATTTCTCCTTCTTTTTACATGATTTAGGATCTTTTGATCTATGTATAGTAAATCATGTGTTCCTCTCTTTGCTTTCTAACATCATTTCTGTTCATCGGGAAGCATTGTCTTCCCTGTAAGAAGTAACTCTAGGACGGCCAGATTAATAGGGACCTCGGACACTGTCAGTATTTTGGTTCATGTTCACAGTAATTCTTATCTTTTTTTAATCACATTTATACCCACGGCCGATTTCCCGATTTGATAAACAATAAATGTTGAGAACATTAAGCTCCTGAAGATCACGAAGAGAAATTTGAAGATTATGGATTAAATGTTATGTTCTATAACCTAGCAAAACAACAACAAATAGAGGTGCTTTGTTGCCTAACAATTTAATATTTTAAGCTGGTTTTAAGCTTTTATGTTGCTGCGGATTGTTCTTTTGAGGGAGTGGTATATTCGCCCGCTCAGTTAAGCTGTCAGTATTTTCCAAATGGCGGGTAAGCACATGATATGCATATAGATGCCGAGAGCAGTTCTTTTCTCTGTGTCCGTATGTATCAGTGTGGTGCTGCGTTTTGTAATGCAATCTGGCACGTTTGTTTGAAGTATACATCTTCGGACGTTTTGAGCTAGTCTTCTGTATAGTGGTTATTATTATTATTATTATTATTATTATTATTATTATTATTATTATTAAATATAATAATAATAACAATAATAATAGATATTATTATTATTAAAAATAATAACATTATTAATGATATTATTATTATTATTATTATCATTATTATTATTATTAGTATTATTATTATTATTATTATTATTATCATTGCCCTTGCATTATTTGAAAATGAAATTACTAGATTGTCTATTAGATATCGTTGTTGATCAATGAGTTCAATCAGCCAACCAACATATGTCCGGAATTAATTCTTAGATAAAGGCCAGTGATTAAATAACTTATAGATTCCCGATTCTAACAGATCAGCTTCAAAAGTAGAAAAATGGAGAAGATCTGAGTTTACATCGACCAAGTTTTATTAATATGGCTATGAAACTCTGATTAATCGTTCAAAGAATAACTCATGTCGGTGAATTATTGGTCACCTCTTTGACGTGTTATAGAATTGGTCGAATTATCTTGTTTAGAAACGACCGTACACTTGACAATTTTGTTGATATTGAAATTAAACTATAAATCTTACTTTAATTGTCTTTATTCACAATCTTACACACACACACACACACACACATATAGGTATGTATGTATATATATATATGTATATATATATATATACATATGCTTACTTCATTTAATCATGTAAATTAATATATGATGATATAATATTATGCGTAAATTTTTCAGTATTTACTTTAACAGTGCTCAATACATAGATAAAGCTAGGTAGTAAGTTATGAAAATTTATATTGCAATTAAGCTACACATAATATTCCGGGAAATATTATGTGTAGCTTAATGGCAATATATATTTTCATAAATTACTAATATAATATAATATATATTGTCAGACAATATAAGATAAAAGACGGGCTACGATTTTTTGCTTAGATCGTCTGATGAGATTAGCAGGATAATATGAAACAACTAGTAATGATTTAAGTAAAAATCCCCGAGGTTGAAATAATAAAAACTATTAAGTTTTACTAACATGTTGAACAATTTTTCCGTCTTTTCCCTAAATATACATCCTAATATCTATCTATCTATCTATCTATCTATATATATATATATATATATATATATGTTTAAAGAAAAAATAGAAAAAACCGAATGAAATTATTAAAAAATCAACGTTTCGTCCCCGCTTCAGAGGACATCCTCAGGATAATTGAAATAAAAATGTGATAAAAGAAAAAGTCATAGATCGTGCGACAAAAGACAGTTTTTCAAAATCCAACCCATGTCGGGAAAGGACGAATATGTGTGCGTATGGGAAGGTTGTTTGATGTCTATATATACAACTTTTAAAATGCATTAAAAAAATATGTACATTTTTTTTTTTTTTTTTTTTTTTTTTTCCCCTTTTCCTCTCTTTCTTTTTTTTTTTTTTTTTTTTTTTTCTTCTGCGAAACTACTCATTTTCCTGAAACATTCAAAGGAAAAAAAAAAAAAAAAAAAATAGGCTAGCCAGGATCCACCCTGATACCTTGCTCTTTGATTATTATTTTCCCTATGCTAGGGGTTAAATGGTAGAAGCCTTTTCTTTGCGTAATAGTATTAGTATTCAAAATCAGTGCTGATTCTAAAAGTCTTCTTTTAGCTCTATCTATCACGTATTTAATAATTTTCGCTTGATCTAAATTAAATGAGTGATCGTGTTCTGCACAATGGCAAAAGAGTGCATTTAGGGCGTTACCATTCCTTATATCTCTTCTGTGCTCGTTAAGTCTTAATTTCAATTTACGTTGTGTTTCACCTATGTACGCTTGTTGACAGTTGTTACATGGGATGGAATATATACCGGCATCGGATGTGAGAGTTTTGGGAGAGTGCTTGGTAGTTTTTAATGTCTGTTTTATGGTTGAGGAAGTTGTTTGTATCAGGTGAAAACCGAGTCTATTAAGAGTGTCGTAGATTTTTGTATTTTTGGTGTGGGTGGGAATGAAAAGATGTCTGTTTAATAGTGAGGTATCTGTTTTATTTTTCTGTGTGTTATGTTATAGTATACGTGCCTTTAGAATATGCAGTCCCCGATATCTTAATGATGAATTTCAATATATTACGAATGTTTTAAGAAAACTACAGTATCCATCCTATTTCATTTCTTACGCAAAGAAAAAAGCTACGAAAATACACTATAACATAAACACACAGAAAAATAAAACAGATACCTCACTATTAAACAGACATCTTTTCATTCCCACCCACACCAAAAATACAAAAATCTACGACACTCTTAATAGACTCGGTTTTCACCTGATACAAACAACTTCCTCAACCATAAAATAGACATTAAAAAACTACCAAGCACTCTCCCAAAACTCTCACATCCGATGCCGGTATATATTCCATCCCATGTAACAACTGTCAACAAGCGTACATAGGTGAAACACAACGTAAATTGAAATTAAGACTTAACGAGCACAGAAGAGATATAAGGAATGGTAACGCCCTAAATGCACTCTTTTGCCATTGTGCAGAACACGATCACTCATTTAATTTAGATCAAGCGAAAATTATTAAATACGTGATAGATAGAGCTAAAAGAAGACTTTTAGAATCAGCACTGATTTTGAATACTAATACTATTACGCAAAGAAAAGGCTTCTACCATTTAACCCCTAGCATAGGGAAAATAATAATCAAAGAGCAAGGTATCAGGGTGGATCCTGGCTAGCCTATTTTTTTTTTTTTTTTTTTTTTTCCTTTGAATGTTTCAGGAAAATGAGTAGTTTCGCAGAAGAAAAAAAAAAAAAAAAAAAAAAAAAAGAAAGAGAGGAAAAGGAAAAAAAAAAAAAAAAAAAAAAAAAAAAAAAAAAAAAATGTACATATTTTTTTAATGCATTTTAAAAGTTGTATATATAGACATCAAACAACCTTCCCATACGCACACATATTCGTCCTTTCCCGACATGGGTTGGATTTTGAAAAACTGTCTTTTGTCGCACGATCTATGACTTTTTCTTTTATCACATTTTTATTTCAATTATCCTGAGGATGTCCTCTGAAGCGGGGACGAAACGTTGATTTTTTAATAATTTCATTCGGTTTTTTCTATTTTTTCTTTAAACATAACGTCAACCACCGCTGGTATATTTTTAAATTCCTTATACATATATATATATATATATATATATATATATATATATATATATATGTGTGTGTGTGTGTGTGGGGGTGTGTGTTTGTGTGTGGGGGGTGTTCAAAAAGTGAAAATAAACTTTGCAATCCAAACGCTCCTCCAAACTAAAGGGAATATAAATATTAATATTTATATAGTATCAAATTATAAATATTGAATAATTTTTCATAAATCACTGTATATATATATATATATATATATATATATATATATATATATATATGTATATATATATATATATATATATATATATATATATATATAAAGGGAGAAAATAGATAGATAGAGAGATAAAGAGATAAATACATATATAGATAGGCTAAGAGAAGAAAAAAATCTGACTTATATGGCAGCAGTTACACCGTCTGAGATTATCAGATTTACTAAAAACTGTGATGTGTTCTATTTAAACTAAGTTCTACCACTGTAAAAAAAATTTAAATGCCAGAATTTCGGTACAGCTTTGTATGTGAGGCTGAACTTAGACGTCAAAATCCATGAGGAATATCCATCAAATATACATAATTTGAATATAGACTACGGTTTACATAGTTTTTCTCAATATTGTCCCTTACTTTTGGACTTTCTTATTTTGAAAATAGAAAAAATAATTGTTATAATATTTTTTCTATCATTTGCAAATGATTCAAATTGTAGTATCTTATTATGGATGATAACTACTACCAGTTGTCAAAATTTCAGCTTTTCATATTGTTATTTCTACCCGTTGATTTGGACGCTACTATATATATATATATATATATATATATATATATATATATATATATATATATATATATATATATATATAAATATATATACATATACATATATATACATATATTATTATTATTATTATTATTATTATTATTATTATTATTATTATTATTATCGGCTCACATGGAGCTTTCAGACAAGTCAACAAACGATCTGATTGGAAACCTGTGGTATTCTCTGGAAGCTGAGTGACAACAAGTCTCCCCAGACGTCCAGACCTCTCCACCTCCTTCGATAGCATTTGCAAATGAATTGGCATCATCGCAACATCCGCTTACCATTTATTTCTCGCTGATAGTGGTCATTGGTTTATGCTATAATTTGAGTGGCACTCAGCCTCCCCAAGGTCACAGTATTCTTTGCACTTGCCCAGCCTAGGTTTGGTTGGCGCTCGCTCCGCGGTCTTTCAGTCCTTATTGACCTTTGGTATCATTTTTTTGGAGGGGGGATTGGTGATGAAACAATGGGGGGGAATGCTTGATGGGTGGTGTAGAACATGTAAATATGAAGTTTCGGTGTTCTTCATTCCCTGTAACGCTTATTCGTTATATTGTCTTGTATTATTCACCGCATTCAAGGGTTTTCCTTAATATTTCAGTCGTTTTATTATCGTTACTCGTTGTACATTTGCAGTTATTCCTCTGATTAAAACCCCGGAACGCTTCACGAATTTGCGTGTCATCCTTGCGCAGGGGCCATGCTAATCTTCTCTGTATCGTTCCAATTGTATTATATGTACTGCCGTCGTCGTCGTAGTAGTAGTATTAGTGTTGTTGTTGTTGTTATTATTGTTATTATTATTATCATTATTATTATTATTATTATTATTATTATTATTATTATTATTATTATTATTTCACCCTAGGGGATTTTTTTACTTAAATCATTACAGGTTCTTTCAATTTAGAGATCCTGCCGATATTGTCAGACAATCTAAGATAAAAGACGAGCTACGATTTTTTGCTTAGATCGTCTGATGAAATTGGCAGAATAATTTGAAACAACTAGTAATGATTTAAGTAAAAATCCCCGAGGTTGAAATAATAAAAACATATTAAGTTTTACTAACATGTTGAGCAATTTCTTGCGTCTTTTTCCTTAATATACCTCCTAATATCTATCTATATATATGTGTGTGTGTGTGTGTGTTCAAAAAGTGAAAATATCCTTTGCAATCCAAACGCTCCTCCAAATTTAAAGAGAATATAAATATTAATATTTATATAGTAATCAAATTATAAATATTAATATTTATATAGTAATCAAATTATAAATATTAATATCTATATAGTAATCAAATTATAAATATTGATATTTATATAGTAATCAAATTATAAATATTGATATTTATATAGTAATCAAATTATAAATATTAATATTTATATAGTAATCAAATTATAAATATTTAAATTTATATAGTAATCAAATTATAAATATTGATATTTATATAGTAATCAAAGTAAAAATATCAATATAGTCACAATATGAAATAAAGCTTGTGATAATGAGCGCAATTAAAGACTGTAAGTTTTAATTTGCAATGATTAATTAACCCTTAAGATACTTAAAACGAAAAAAATATTACATTTCCCTTAACCGTGGAGTTTAAAAACTTGAGGATTATTTTAAAATTCTGATAAAAAGAACGTATTCTTTGAAACACCGCTGATTAAGGTTTTTTAGTATCCTTTTAAACAATAAATTCTTGCAAATTATACGCATACATATGCGTATATATAAATATATATATATATATATATATATATATATATATATATATATATATATATAGTAATTTATAAAGAACATATGGCGACTAAGCCACACTGAATATTCCGCGTTTCATCCACTATAGGATTCGTCAGGCTTTTACTTTATAAATTACTAACTAGTACTACCTACGTATTGACCACTTTTGAAGTAAATACTTAGAGTTTACGCATAAATCTGTGCTTTCGTATATTAAGTTTATGTGAGTAAATGAAGTAGTTATATATATATATATATATATATATATATATATATATATATAATTCTTTTTTTTACTATAATAATTAAATACCTACAGACACTAGTGTTTCATCCTTTCGGGAATCTTCAGTGCAGGGTGTAACGATTAATACCAGTGGAACGATTCTAACGCCGCATCGCGAGACATCTCTGGCTCGATTAGTGAAGACCGAATACATTCAGCTTACCATTAACCGCGTGAAATAACGTCGAATTTAAACATTTTGAATTTTAAATGTGCATTTACGTCATATATATATATATATATATATATATATATATATATATATATATATACACTCCTATGAATTCGTTTTTCTTTTGTGCGTATTGATATTCATATTAAAAACTCTCTTTTCTATTTACTTAAAAAGAAAAACCAATTTTCTTATATATGGGTCATGGAATTGAATTCATCTGCAAAAGATCTAGCTAATTTGCATATTCTTTTAAACATTCATTTTAATTAATTCCCTATTGGTTTTTTTTCGGTTTTCTGATGGCATGATCATCTTTAGTTTACTATTACGTGTAATTATATCCATGCAGATATTCTACATGATTTATACTTGCATAATATTTGCGTAAAAGTTTACAGGAAACACAAAATTGTTTCCATATATATTTATGTCTCCCTCTCTCTCTCTCTCTCTCTCTCTCTCTCTCTCTCTCTCTCTCTCTCTCTCTGTACATATATATATATATATATATATATATATATATATATATATGTATATATATATATATCAAAGTGAACGTGTCTGTGTGTGTCTGTGTACATTTTCCCTACACAATAACTCAATTTTAAGTCTGCAGACTCGAAATTTATATGCATCATACTGAGATGTTGCAAAATCTATGTGATCGGTTTCGGCCAGAGATTTGTCTTTTAGGGGGTCAAAGTTCAACGATTTGACCTTTCAGAACTCTACCAAACTCCCCCGACAATTTTGTGTCTAAACACTTGAAATTTAAGGCATAGGTTTTTAGACATGGATCTAACTAATTAACTTGATTTAAGCCCAAACCAATAAATTTTAAGGGGTCATAATAGGGGTCAAAGTTAAAAAAATTGACTTTTTTTTTTGTTTTGTTTATTTTTTTGTTCAGCATAAACCTCTAAACACCTGGGCAACGCCGGGCACCCATGCTAGTATATACGATACTAAATTCGACTCGTTTAATTAACTTGTTTTCATTTGATTTTGGTTTAATAAACATCTTCCGCTGCTTTTAGTAATAATAAAATAATAAATATTTATGGATTTACACTTTCAGTGAGACTAAAATCTGTAGCTCATCCCCTGACAAGTGTGATTTTACGTTTTAAAAAATATATTCACATTTAAGATATGCTTTTATAATAATCAGGCAAAATAACACTTTTATCGTTAAATAGGTGGAGAATCGGTAATTGTATCGGAATCGGGAATCTAGTACAGAATCGGTAAATGTATCGGAATCGGGGAAAATATTGAAATATATATATATATATATATATATATATATATATATATATATATATATATATATATATATATATGATTGTGCACATACTTACGTTTACGCACTGGTTCTTGTAAGATCAGTGAAGATTCATAACTATGACACTGGCCAGTACTAGACGTTTTAAAATTTGGAAATCCTCGATGGTTAATGTATTGCTCTAGAGCGTAGAAATTCCCAGGTTTGTTTAAAACTACTGCGCGACGTGAACACTTAGTCTTTGTTAAACATGCATCTAGGAGAAAGAATATCATTGATATAAAACCTGTCTGACTTGTCCCTGGTATTCAATTACCCCCATTAAGCTTAACAACGTTTATAATGACTGAATATTACTAACATAGCTTTTAACCCTATGAAAAAACTGTGTTAATTTCGGACAAGTTTGTGTGAATCCCATGCGGTGAAATCGACGAGAGAAATCATTGTTTTCTAGTTAGCAATCGTCATTGGACTTCACAGGAATTTTGGTTTCAGAATTCCTCTTTGCACCGATAAATTGGAGGTCGTATTAATGCATTTCGCCCTCTGTCTTTTTATTCAACTTCACTCATCTCGACTTTAAGGTGATTGTAGATGCCGGAATAGATAGATACATAGACATGTGTGTATGTCTATTTTTATTTTGATGACGAGCAGAATTTCATTGGTTGGTTTGAATGAAAATTCCTCTTACAGCAAAAATAATACTAATATACTAATATATATTAAGATTATTTCACACCAGTAGTATTTTATTTTTATTCTCAGACGTTCTTTGAGATAAGAATTACTCGCTATGTAAATTCTTGTTTCAATTCTTGATGGGTAAACATATAATTATGCCCTTCTTTGCTCATAAAAATGAATTCGGATTTCGACTTGCTTGATATTGTTCTTGGGATAAATATGCCCTTACTGTGATTTCATAATAATTTATCAACGAGTATATATATATATATATATATATATATATATATATATATATATATATGTGTGTGTGTGTGTGTGTGTGTGTGTGTGTTTGTTTGTGTGGGTGCGTGTGTATGTGTTTATATGTGCGTGTATTTATATATATATATATATATATATATATAATAAAAGTTTAATATGATTAAATTAAAGTTACACATCAATTATATATATATAACTAATTATGAATTAAATATACATATACATATACAAACATATATACATAAATATACATCAATTATATATAACTAATTATGAATTAAATATAATATAATATATAATTAAATATACAATTTTCAGTCTACAGACTTGAGATTTGATAAAAGAGGTGTTGAGATTTGGGGATACAAATTAATTTGTTTTCGATCAGAAATTTGGCTCTCAAGCAGTAAAAGTTTAATACTTTTACCTTTGCAACCTATACCAAACTCTTACGCCAATTTTGGGTCTAATCACTTAAAATTTAAGATGTAATTTGCTTGGAGCTCAAAACAATAAATCATTATGTGTTAAAATTTTGATCAATGTTTAAAATATAACATCGACCTCAGCGGTCTCTAGCAAAATTATATTCAAATTTAAGATACGCTTCTATAATATACGGGCAAACTAACCTTTTTATCATTAAATAGGTTGAGATTTACGAGGAATCGGACTCAGTAATTGTATTCAACCAATTCGGACCTAGTGTACCCTGAGTAGTCGGTTTTTGCTCTAAAATATGGCTGCCAAGCGGAGAAAGTAAACAAAAGCTTGACTTTTGCGGTCTCTAGCAAATTATTCAGCAAATTTTGAGTTTAAACATTTAAAATTTTACATAATATGAATTCAGACACGCAGACAAATCCGTTTTGGGGCGAAAATTTTCAGTCAAGAGGGCAAGATTTAAAGAGTTGTTCTTTGCAGTCTCTACCAATCTACTCCGCCGATTTTAGACATAAATACTTGACATTTCAGAGATCGGCTAGCTGAGGATGACTCAAACTTTTAGTATACATAAACATATGCACACAACATTATTAATTGCTAGTATATATATATATATATATATATATATATATATATATATATATATATACATATATATATATATATATATATAATATAAAGCTGAATGACTGTGTGTGTGTGTGGGTGTGTGTGTGGTCACGATTAGGCTTCTATATGGTTGACTATTTAAAAAAAAACTGAGTACATATAATGATAGAAGATGTATCGAGACACAGGAATGGGTATGTTTGATCTGGCAGAACGGTGGTTCATTAAAATTGTGGGGTATGCGTTCGCGTCTGGTCCACAAAGTATGGAAAAAATATATGTTTAAAAAAAAAACGTTTACAAGTGATTTTGATATAGATGTACATAATAATACTTTGATAAGTATGTTTTAACTTAAATAGGGATAGTATAATAAAATTGTGGGGTCTGCCTTCGCGCCTGCCCTCCATAGAATGGAAATAGGCACAAACTTAGATGAGGATTTTTCATATCTATCGGCGTAAGTATACTTTGATAATAAAGTTTCAGTTTGAAGAAATATAGTATAATAAAATTATGGGGTGTTCGTTCGCGCCTGACCTCCATAGAATGGAAATATGCCACAAAGTTTAACAAGGTTTTTTTAAAAAATAGATCAACAGAATATTGTGAAAAGTGTTTCAGTGTGAACAGGTATGGTATAATAAATTATGGGGTTTATCTATTTTATTTTTACTTTCATCATATGTTACTTTGGTTTTGATACCCCCGAATTCGAAACTATCTATTTACAACCCTTTCTTTACATAACCTATCATACTTTCATAAATCAGAGTCCATTTTCTGTAGGCTGTCTTTGAACCCAGTCATCGACGTGTACTTTTGCTAGTACATATGTATGTATATATATATATATATATATATATATATATATATATATATAACTATTTCATTTATTCACATAAATTTACTATATGAAAGTATAGATTTATGCGTAAACTTTAAGTATTTACTTCAAAAGTGCTCAATACGTAGGTAGAGCTAGTTAGTAATTTATAAAATATATATGGCGATTAAGCTACACTGAATATTCTTCGTTTCATCCAACTATAGGATTCGTCAGGCTTATGCGCGAATATACATTTTGAGGATTACTAGTTGGCCCTTCCTACCAGCCAATGGGCATGCATTTTATCAAACAAAGGATCTGTTTTAGAGCTAGGTTAGTGGTTTTAGGTGGCCGTTCTGCTTCTTTTTTTTATATACATATAAATATACCTATGTGTACACAATAATGCACATATATATACATATATATATATACATATATGCGTGTGATCGTTTATGTATATTCATGTTTATTTAATTTATTTATTTGTTTGTTTTCTATTGTTATTGTTAGTTTTAAAGCTATTTTGTATCGCTATCCTAGAGTAAGTTTTATTTTGTGAACACAGTTGTTTGCTATTTCCCGCCTACAGTTTAATAGATTTTGAGGTTCTTTAAAGTACAGGATAGAAAATTTTTCATGGAGGCATAATTTACATGGGTCGTCTAAATGTCTGCATGTGGTAGCTTGTCTTATTATTTTCCATTCGACTACCGGCGAATGTCCGCTTTCTTTGAGTTCCCAGTATTTATTCGCTAGTGTTGTTTATATATATATATATATATATATATATATATATATATATATATATGTATATATATATATATATATATATATATATATATATATATATAGAGAGAGAGAGAGAGAGAGAGACATGTATTTATATTCTAAATTCAATTCAGTTAATAAAACGTTATAAGGAAGGGGGCATAACTGAAAGTACTCGCACCAAAAGTTACTATATCTTAGCTATATCAGGTAGATCTTGCCTGAAGGATGAAAATATATAAGAAAATTAGAACATCATCGTATTCATTAGTGACTGATGAAATTACAAGAAGTTTCCACGTCAGACCTGTGACTGCTAAATAATTTGGGTAGTGCCACTACGTCATTGCTGAGGTCAATATAATATTTCACTTCTGATGACGTCATAATGACGCAATAACATATCCTATAAATAGAAATTATGTAAGAATGAAAGTATATTACGACGATGCCGCCGGTGAGGCGACAGAGGAAAGCAAAGTGGTCGGAGTGGACGGTACCGTACCATAGGTTCCTAGCGCCTGGAACTGACCTCGAGTACAAAAAGTTCCTGCCTCCCCTAAATCAATTAGACTGGGCAGCGAAAAGACACGACTTCAACTACGGAAAAGGTAAAACGCAGGAGGCGGATGAACAATTTTACAAGCACTCTGCTGGAACAGGTCTGTTGGGAGCTTTATCAAGAGGGGCGCTCAGGGCAAAGCATTACCTGGGACTCGACGACTACTTCGATCCCCCACCTAAATGAATTAAACTTGATCCTACTTACACTGCTAGCAGTGAGGCAGGTATGGAAGTCGATATGGACGCGAGTACGATCGCGGACAATGGCAGCGGAGCATGGGGAGGTAACGAGGAAGGAGGAGAACTCCCAAGCATTACTAACAATAGCGTAAGACGTGTGGTGCTGCAAAGAAGTTTCAAAAATCAGGTCAAAACCACAAACATGAACGACTGCAGCGCCATATTCCAAATCTACGACACGGACCCGAAAGAAGGTATACACGGTGCAGCGAGGTTTTCCTGGGCACAACCAACGTCCAAGGATTACATAGTACAATACTTCCTAACGACCTGGGTAACACCAACAAAATGGGAAGCGATAATGACCAACGCGACAGCGTACAGTGTGGTCAGACAGGGATTTAAAATATCAAAAATCACCTGAAAATTAGAACAGATCACAGGCAAACTATTTATACAAATGTTCTCTGTATAATTTAAAAGAAAATACCTAAAGGATATAATTTTTTCCTAGAAAGTAAGAGGGGGCGACATAGAGGGTTGGAGGTGAAAAAGAGAGAGGGGAAGTTATAAGTCAATTTTAATACAATAGAAACATCGGTATATTAAAAAAAAAAAAAATAGGTAAAGAAACCAGCATACGACGCGGAAAGTTTTTTTTTCACATAAGTGAATTGGAATTTTTAAAATCATTCATACGTAAGGTTTTACATTTTTAATATCATTATTTTTATACGTGCACCAACGCATCACATTCAATTATCAGTTTGTTATTCAAAATTGAGAGTTGACATATAAGTTTTGTATGCGGAAAGCATTGTCATCTGAACAAAATAAGATCATAAGTCATGTCTCAATTTGTGTTCGACTTTTTATCTGACAGCTTTTTCTCCTGATATTTGACTTATCACCCCAAATACAGAAAGAAATATGAGCCTAGTAATAATTATATTTCTGAATAATTATCTCCAGGACGCGTGACACAGAAAATAATATTCACCAACGTGTATATATATATATATATATATATATATATATATATATATATATATATATATATATATATATATATAAGTGAACGTGTATGTGTGTCTGACTGGCTGTGTGTCTGTGTATATTTCTCTACGCAATAACTCTGTCAATATTTAGTCTACATACTCGAAATTTGATATACAGGGTACTGAGATTTGGAAAATCGACGTGATCGGGTTTTGGCCATACATTTGGCTGGTAAAGGATCAAAGGTCGACGATTTGGCCTTTGAAAACCCTACCAAACGCCTCCGACAATTTTGGGTCTAAACACTTGAAAATTTACATATAGATTCCTTGGACATGGATCTAGCTTAATAACTTGATGTGAGCCCCAAAAATAAATGTAAAGGGGTAATCATAGGGGTCCAAGTTTAAAGAATCAACCGTTTTTTTTTTTTTGTTTTTTGCTCAGCATATATCTCCAAACAACCGGGCAACGTCGGGCTTAAATGCTATTATATATATATATATATATATATATATATATATATATATATATATATATATATATAACTGAACGTGTATGTCTATCTGTGTATATTTTCCTACGCCATAACTCTGTCAATTTTAAGTCCACGGCCTCGAAATTTGATAGACAGGGTATTGAGATTTGGAAAATGTTATAATCCGTTTTCTGACAGAAATTTGGCTGTTAAAGGGTCAAAGTTCAACGGTTTGACCTTTGACAACTCTACCGAACTCCTCCGACAATTTTGGGTATAAACACTCGACATTTTATATATAGGCTCCTAGGACATGGATCTTACTTAATAACTTGATTTGAGCCCAAATATCATATATCTGCGTATCAAATTATTTACGAGCTTACATTTTTTTTTAATATTTAAGGTACCAGTGAATAAAAAATCTGTAAAACTTTGAGAAATTGCTTACAATATTATTCAGCTACTTCAGTCAGAAAATGAAAGTATTTCAATGAGTATTAGCGAAATTATGGCAGAAGATAGGAATATCTGTTGATTCCAGTGTGTCAAAATATTTACGAGGTTAAGATAAAACGCAATATTCTCATAACTTGTTTATTCAAACAGTAAACGAACTAGGAACAATTCTTAGAACACAATAACTACATAGTGTTTTCTACGTTGACATAATTATGCGATCCTTTTTTATGAATGACTTTGGTCCACAAAATTATTTAAATTTGTAATTTCCTCAAGCAACTCATCTTTGCTCTTAAATTGGCGTTCACATGCATAGAGACGTCGGTTCATGATACTTCAAAGGTGCTCAATTGGGTTCAAATCTGGTGAATTCGCGGGTCAATCCATCTTCCGTAGCCCAGAGAACCCCAGTTGGTGCAAATACTCTTTATGCTTCTTCTGAACGTCAACCTTTGCTTCTTCAGCTATGGTTCAAAGTGATCCTTCAGAAGAGCTATGTAAGCAGTTGACGTCATTTTAACGCCTTCTGGGACGTCCTCCATGGACCAACTACTGTACCTCCGGTAATCCCAGCCCAAATCATTATCGACCCACCACCTGCTTGGCGCCTTAAACGCTGATGACGATGTCGTCCATGCAGAGCACGCACTTCATACGTTAATAAAACTTTGGAAAAATCCGTTTTTATGTTGTACTCTGCCCATTTCAATCGGTTTTGTATGTGATGTTGCTTTAATGTAGGCTTTTTCACAGGCTTAAGAGACTTTGCTACTTCTTTCGGAAGGCAATATCGAGTATTTTTTTTAAACATTCTTCAAATAGGCTTGGTCAAAGATTTCTCGACTTGTCCGCCCAGGCTTCTTAACAACTTCACGTTAAAGTTGGAGCAGAGAAAGACGTGAAACAACTCTAGATTTTAGTTATAAGCTCTTTTACTTACCTTTATATGGTGCTTGACAAAGTTCTTCATAGTTTGATGGCACCTTCCTATGATTTTCGATGTTTCGGGGGTAGTTTTACCTTTTGTTACCTGTTCTGTAATAGTACTCGTTTACATTCGGATGTAAAGAACGTATAATATGTATTTTACCAAGCAAGTTGAATCAACAAAAACATTCATACCCTTTTTCTACAAATCCTCCTGCTACAGGACTTCTGATAAATGTATTATTTTCACTTTGACTTTCCATGTCTCACTGACTTTAGCAAATAGGGTGCATACCTTTATAACTAATTGCTAATATTTTCTCTCCTCTGATGAAACCCTATAGGTTAAGGAAATTAATTTTCTAAAACATTCTTTGTTTTGCTTAGAATAATAAAAATTCTTTGATATGAAACTCAACCACTTCATTTCATTTCAATGAGAGTTATTTTGCAATTCATTGAATTACAATTTAATATATATATATATATATATATTTGTATATATATATATATATACATATATATATATGGAATAAAGGACAAACATTTATATTCCAAAATTCATGATGTTTACAATCTTATAGTGTATTCCTTTAAACAAATTGATTTTTACAATTCTTGACAGTATCTGTTCGTAGCGGAAAAAAATCAATAACTTAATTATTAAATTAATCAGTGAATCTATTATGCCCTTAACTCATCAGAATATATATATATATATATATATATATATATATATATATATATATATATATATATATATATATATATATAACAGTTACATATACGGACCATACTTTGACATTTGAATAAGAATTTCCAACCTACCTGGAAAGTATATATTCGAAGCAAGTGCAAAAATCATTCAATCAATTCCAATGAAATAGACGGTTGGATCTTAAGAATATATCACAGTTGAACTATATGAGAAAACGAGTGAGCATCTTGCTTCCAGTAAGATGCACTTCCCTAGCTTAAATAAACCGATAACAGAACACACATACATTTATTTGTGTTAGTGTGTATATACACACACATTATATATGTATATCTATATCTATATATATATATATAGAGAGAGATATATATGCATTCACATTCATATACACATACGATAGGCATGAAAATATATATACTTATAAAATGACGGCCAACGTTTAAGTGTCTGTAAACGAGTAGTACTCTGTATATTTCACTGTTATACTAAACTGACTACATACAATGATAGCTGAGGTGCCCAGGATCTGCAATAGATATAATAGAAAGCGAAAGTTACTTACAGTAGAGAACCCCTATGCACGCTCACATCGATTCACGTAGATGTACAAAATTTAGAAGGATGACCCACAATGTGGAAGGAGATATTTTAACAGGTAACACCGCACACATCCATCATCGGGGGTGGGGCCACTAGGGAAACTTATGAGTAGAAATATTTTGCACTATGATTCTGTGTTACGTACACTCGTAGAGTGTACATCAAAGAGTCAGCGTGCACAGTTTATACAGAAGTGTACAGGTATGCCAGGATGGACAACCCTGGAGTGGAGAAAGTTTGCACGGGATACACCGCAAATATCACAAACAGAGCCGAGGTCCTCGTGATGTAACTTAAAATTGGAAACCCTATGCACGCTCACGTCGCACTTGCCACGATAATCCACGATGAAAAAAAGGAGTGATTATAGGTTACACAACTTACTCTCACCAACAAAGATTGGACGCCACTAATAATAGGAGTACTTTTTTCCCCCATTTATACGTTTGTGTGAATAAAGAATTACATTAACGTCCCGTCATGCTCTTTTTATCAATTGCCTTCCAAATCTAATAAAAATTATTCGAATAATACCGAGTCTTTCTACAGGTCTCTGTCGGTCCGTACATCTATAGAACTATGTAATAAGCTCAACGTATATGTTTCCGTCAGTCTGCATATCTATAATACGAATAGGGATATAAGATAAAAATCGGATTTAGTAATTAAATATGAGTTTTAAAGAATTTAAATGTTATATTTTTATATAAATCAGAGTTCATTTTTGAAGACTTTTTTGCAAGCCAGTCAACCAGAGGTACTTCTGTATATATATATATATATATATATATATATATATATATATATATATATATATATATATATATACATATATATATATATATATATATATATTTAAATATATGTATGTATATATATATATATGTATGTATATATATATATATATATATTTAAATATATGTATATATATATATATGTATGTATGTATGTATGTATATATACATATGTATATGTATATATATATATATGTATGTATATATACATATGTATATATATATATATATATATATAGGTTAATTTTGTGTGCTTGTACCTATTTACTATGCCTCCCAACGGGACAGAGTTAGACACAAGGGTCGTTTTTTTAACGTGGAGAAAAGGTACAAAAATAAAAATTGTCTTAGTCGTGAAGGATTTCTCCTCCACCCAAAGAGAACAAGAAATAGAAGTGCAGCATCTGAAGAACAGACACTACACTTTGATCTTGACCATAATTTTGTGTGCTTGTAAATAACAAAAGATATTTAATTTTATATATGCATTACATTTTTATTTATTGTTTGAAAGTTAAACATTTGGGAATATTATTTTCAGAGATACAGTTGAAGCTTTTTAAAACGTGAATGAAACAATTGTAACATCGTTTTGCATATTGTTGTTGAATTATAATATATATATATATATATATATATATATGTATATGTAAATATATATATATATATCTACTTATGTATACACATATTTACAGATATATATGTCTATAAATATGCCTGAAAATACGTATATTTAATGCAGAAATTAATCAATCATTATATATATATATATATATATATATGTATATTCATATATTTTACCTATACACATGTTCACATATTTTCAATGATACATGCGCATTAGGTATTCATATATATATATATATATATATATATATATATATATATTTTATACATATATATTATTATTATTATATATATATATATACATACACAAAATATATATATAAATTATATACATACACACAATATATACATATATAAATATATATATATTTATATATATAAGTAGAGAGAGACAGAGAGAGAGAGAGAGAGAACAGTATTATATTTAGATTACTGATAAATATTTTTGTTTCTCTTTGTGATACTGTTGTCTGGACTTTTATTGGCGTTCATTTCCGTTACAAAATGCTTTTTTTTTCCATATCTAAGTTTTCATATTTGGCAACATTCTACACGTCTAAAACATTTTCCCGTATGAAAAAAACGTGTAAATAAATAAAATTGCTCATGCAACCCATGCGGCATTAGTAAGTGTCGGTTACATTTTTTTTTTCAAAGGGAACATGTTATTATTCCATTTAAGATAAGATCGAACAATGTGTTGCAATTTAACATTTTCGTTTGATGCTTATATTTGAGTGTAGGATGTGTATAGGCCAGAGCATATCTGAAATTTCAATTCGGAAATCGATCATCACTGCCAAGTGCCTGATCGGCGCAAAGCACAACGTAATACTTTCTCATTTTATGTTCCCGGTTGGTAATATACAACCTGATCTGTGATCATGAGACGAACCTTCCACGCGTTACCTTCTCCTTATAGTGCGGTTTATGTAATGTATTGTCCTTTACCTTATTGTCTCTTCTAACGCAGCAGCATGGGTACTCATAATCCTCCAACGCATTCACAGTACAAAGCACCAAATTCTCTTTATTATGAAGGGAGCGGACAGTATTAGGTTAGTGCTAAATTAATTGTTAGATAACATTTTAAAAAGTTTATTAGTTATTATCGTTCTATCTGTCTATCTCTATATTTATATATCTATTCAATTATATTCTAAAAATAGTTTATATTGGTAGTTATTTATTGTGTATAGAATAAAGTTTAGCAATGAGTTTTAGCTGTAGATGTTTACATAAATTAGATAGGTTAAATAAAAAATGAATGGCCTTGGGTACGCAGACGAGGAACGGTCACAAGTTAGAGATACGTGTGCTTTTTGAATGATGACGTAACGGAAATGAAATCAGGAGTTCGGGACGTTTAGTCATTCGAGTGTTGGAGTTTTATCACGCGAGTGAACATACATTCTTCAGGCCAGGAAGCGAGGATATAAAGAATAAGCATGTAGACGAAATGCAGACTCTGTGAGACCATTTGAGACTGCTGACATAAATTTATATTTTAAAATATAAGTGTTGTTCTGTGGCTTCACAAAAAAAATGGAGGACAGACGTCTCAATTCGTTATGGTGTTGCTCATTCATTTCGGAGCTCAGCAGTGAAGATAGAAGAACTCTTGAATAAATAGAGGTTGTATTTAATTGCGTCCCCACTGAGCAAATTAGGAACAAGGCCGTTTTTCATTTGGAGAGAGGGGGAGGGGAAAGGGAATAGGGGGCCAGCTCTCCGGAGTTGGGAAATGGGAGCTGGATAATGAGAGCCTGCTGGCATGTAGGGTTGCCTCTACATGGACCAGAAGATTGTCACAAGGGCAATGGTATTTGATTGCACATTTGCCGGACATATACTACACTTTGATCTTGACCAAAAGGCCACAAAGGTCTTAAGAATATATATGCTTATATTATATTTTAAAAAAATACGATATCTTTATGTAAATATGAACTGTAATCTATACCCGTGTGAAAACTCTCTGATACAACAGGACTCGGTTTATACGTTGATATCATATTCCTTGGCTAGACAGTATACATACAATTAATCGTTTATAACATGTGTTATAAGAACGATAATAATATCTTCCACCTCTAAATACACCATAATACCGTTTTCATATATATATATATATATATATATATATATATATATATATATATATACATATATATATACAGATATATATGTGTATATATAAACATACATATATATATATATATACACCCACATATATATATACACACACACACATTTATATATATATATATATATATATATATATATATATATATATATATATATATATAATAGCACGGGTGCCCGGCGTTGTCCGGGTATACAGAGGTGTATGTTGAGCAAAAAAAAAAAAAATTAAAAAGCGGTCAATTTTTTTAACTGTGAGCCCTATTATGACCCCTGAACCTTTATTGTTTTGGGCTCAAATCAAATTATTAAATTATTCCAAAGAACCTATATCTAAAGTTTCAAGTGTCTGGACCCAAACTTGTCGCAGGAGTTTGCTAGAGTTCTCAAATGTCAAATCGTTGAAATTTGATCCCTTAACAGTCAAATTTCTGGCCGAAACTCGATGACCTAGATTTTCCCAAATCTCAGTACCCTGTATATCAAATTTCGAGCATGTAGACTAAAAAAACAACAGAGTTATTGCGTAGGGAAATGTAGACACACAGACAGACATACAGACAGATAGATAGGTAGATAGATTTAACAAAAATATGTAAATATATATGAATATATATGGAAACAATATTTTGTGTCATGTAAACTTTTTACGCAATTGTAAATCATGTAGAATATCTGCATGAATATAATTACACGTAATAGTTAACTAAAGATTATTATCCCATAATAATAATTAATTAAAATAAATGTTTAAAAGAATATGCAAATTAGCTAAATCTTTTGCAGATGAATTCAATTCCATGATCCATAGATAAGAAAATTGTATTTTCTTTTTAAATAAATAGAAAAGAGGATATTTAATAGTAATATTAATACACACAAAAGAAACTCGAATTCATAGTATATATATATATATATATATATATATATATATATATATATATATATATATATATATATATATAATCAAAATGACATTATTATTATAATAACCTTATATTTGTTCTGATATGAGACAAACCATCAAGGCACTATCTTTTTCTTTACCGGTCGCATTATCTAATTCATATCCATTTATAAATATAATTTTCTCCCAGTCATTACCTTCTTATTTTTTTATGAGGTAAGTATGCTATCTGTTTTAATACTCATGAGATATACTTCCTGCTGGTTATCTCGGTTAATTTTATTTAAGTTTGTTTTTAATGATATTTGCCTCCCAGGAATTACATCTTATCCGCGTTGATTAATGCAATTTAATTTTGTTCGTAATTGTATTTTCGTCTCATACATTACTCTCTCTTTTTATAGGGAGCCTAGTGAACTTATTGTACTGTGTTCATGTGGCTTGCCTCCCAGGGAGTTCCACCCAATTTCAGGGGCCAGTTAATGCAATTTCTCTTCTTTGATACTTTATAAAATCAAATTTAAGTGCATCCCCATCTCAGAAATCTGAATTCTGAAATTGATTACTGCCGTCTGGTTGTCGAATAAAGAAAACTTTCGTTATGTTTGCAAGTGAGTAGCCAAGAAATCTTATCAGGTAACGTATTCCAGGTCAAAGAGGAAACACCAAGAACACCGTAATTAAAATCCGGAAACTTATTTAATCCCCCTTATGCCCTTGTTTATTTATTTATTTATTTATTTTTTACATAGGCATCACCACTTATCAAGGCCATGAGGCAACTCGAGGATAAAGGTTAAAGAGTGAACCGTAGAAATTGGACAATATAGCAATCGTTAGTAATAGAAATTCGGTAAATTTGTTAACTTATATGGAACGGCTCATCAAAAACTTGTTTACGTTAGACTTGAAGACAGCCATATTGTAGTCAGCTGGAAAGCAGGAAAACGGAAGACAATTCCACAGGCATGCAGTTCTAAGAAAGAAGCTTTGCTCATGGAATCTACGTTTAGGTTTAGGCACGGATATAAAGTGGGGGAAATTAGTGAAATCGCTGTGTTTTCTGCTAGACGGGTGTTTCTTGTGAAAGTTTGGCGAGGGGGACCATAGATGGGAGCTCGGTCGAGCACTTGCTATAAAAATAAGGATAAAGCAGAAACAAACTCGCAACATCTCTTCTGGTAGAAAGGGGTTGCAGGGAAGAGAAAAATACATCACTTCCGAGGCTACGAAGTCTATTTTGAACTCTATCAAGGCAGGATAAGTCCTTTCTAGCAACTCCTGCCCAAATGTGGCAACAGTACTCCATCCTTGGACGTACCTGGCTCTTATATAGATAGAGAATTGCGTTAGCAATGAAATATCTACTGGATCGATAGAAGGATACCACCATTTTTCCAGCGGCTTTAGCAACGGATTTAATGTATATATTCCATTTAAGATCAGGAGTAAAGGCCAATCCCAGAAGATTGTAAAAATATGAGGCCTCCCCAAGACGTTGCTTTCAATTGATGCCAGACGGGGATCAGAGCGTTGATTATTTAAAGATAGAAGTTTGGTTTTAGATGCATTAAAAGTAACAAGCCACCTCTTTCCCCATTGTACCATATGCTCAAGATCAGAGGAGAGAGAATCAGAAAGAACTTGGCGTTTACGGTCTTAGATGTGCTACCGTTTATAGTAGTATCATCAGCATAAATATTTGCACCCGTTTTTAACTCATTTGAATAAAACTCATTTAAACTAAATAACAGCTACATTAAGAACTTCGAAAATGTGCAGCTTTGTTGCACAATTCATCATCATCGGTGAAAGTTTATCAGCAAATCCTCTATATTATATTTCAAGTGATTTCGTGGTTTATAAATTCTACAATGTTGAACCACGCTGCTCGCTTGCTTTGTGTACAGTGTTGAACCACGCTGTCCGCTTGCTTTGTGTACAGTGTTGAACCACGCTGTCCGCTTGCTTTGTGTACAGTGTTGAACCACGCTGTTTGCTTGCTTTGTGTACAGTGTTGAACCACGCTGTTCGCTTGCTTTGTGTACAGTGTTGAACCACGCTGTTCGCTTGCTTTGTGTACAGTGTTGAACCACGCTGTCCGCTTGCTTTGTGTACAGTGTTGAACCACGCTGTCCGCTTGCTTTGTGTACAGTGTTGAACCACGCTGTCCGCTTGCTTTGTGTACAGTGTTGAACCACGCTGTCCGCTTGCTTTGTGTACAGTGTTGAACCACGCTGTCCGCTTGCTTTGTGTACAGTGTTGAACCACGCTGCCCGCTTGCTTTG
>NC_136520.1:13264655-13294655 GCF_053919585.1 Euprymna scolopes
AAATGGATGTGATGCTAACCGGTTTTCAAGTCCGTCGAGCGTAATTTTCATGTTTAAAAAAGAAAAAAAATGGGGGAGGGAGCAATAAATTGTAGAATAAAACGGAGCTAAGGACGGGGAAACTAACTTTTAATAGAAACCAGATTTAGCCTTAAGAGATTCACTTTCTGTATATAGTTTCTTGAATTTTAAGATGATAATGGCACTCTCTCTCTCTTTATCATCTGAAAATTTAAGAAAGCCTAACACTAAAACTCTGGGACCTTCTCTTCGCAAGCAGAAAGAAAAACTCTCAGGACTTAATCTGATTTCTATTTAAAAATTAGTTTGCATTTTTTCTTCACCCTTTTTTCATCTTAAAATCATATTTTCCTCCTTTTTTATCTTTTTGAAACCTGATTATTATGCTCGATTTTAGCTCTGTTCAGCGAGCTTCGAAACCGAATATATATATATATATATATATATATATATATATATATATATATATATATATATATATATATATATGTATATATATGTGTATATATATATATAGAGAGAGAGAGAAAGAGATAAAGAGAGAGAGAGAGGTTATTCGTCAACCAATCGAAACCGCATAAATAAATATTTAAATATATAACGAACTTGAACAGAAAACCCTGTATTGTAACGACATATTCGACATTACATTACAATAACACATTTTATATGCCGTAAAAACACAACAAGCAAACCAAATTAAACATCACAACAAGTACCCATTCCTACCTTGACATTTCTCGCGTTGTATATAGATAGATTTGGAAACGGTAATTTCGAAATAATGTTGATTAAGCAGGCGGATATTAATTTCATTAAAAATGAATATTCGAGCTTCGTATCAGGCTATATCGTAATGAACAGAAGACGCTGAGAAGAATAGATACTTTATTAGTAAGCTGACTCTGTTCGTAAACTGGAACAAGCAGTAAGTTTTATCAATGTTCGTAAAAATAATGCTACAGTCGGTCGTTACTGTTAGGATTGTTGATCGACTTTTATTCTTATTATTATATGAAGGTTCGTGTAATAGCCAAATAGTTTCTAATTTCTGTAACGCGACAACACTTCTAGTCACCTTTGTATACTTGTACTTAGCTGCGGTTTTTTCAATCTTGCAATGGTCTTTGTTGCCAAAAATGATTGACTATTTTTAGGCTACTGTCAGATGAAAAGGCAGAATGCTTGGTGTAATAGCAGATGTTCGGATGGAAGTTAAACTTTAGAAGCGTTAAACCTGTTATGGAATTACCGAGCGGGAACAAATGCTTAGACGCCTGGTTTGATAAATTTTACTAATTCTTCTGCAAAGACCAATGAGCAACTACATGCGTGTGAGAGACTACAACACATTGGGAAAGGGAGAAAAGATATTTGAGCCAGACACCGGAAACGAAAGGAGATAGAAATAATGGTTTTCTTCTGAAAGATAGTTTTGTAGATTTTAATGTAATGAATAAGAATGTCTGCGATTAATTTGAATAAAGAACACGAGAACATAAACAATAGAGAATCGGCTTTATTAGAAACAAAAGAAAACGTAAACAAAACCCAAAATGAACAAGACAAAATCATTAATCATCCCAGGCATACGTATTTAAATCAGTCTCGTAGTGTGTACTGTCAGCTCCCAAACTACTCGCCAAAGTAACACGATATGTTAAACAACATTAACTCATCTCTACAATCTATATTTTACTATTTTTTTTAAAATACTATTTTTTTTTAAATATTATGAGAAGGATACGAGTTGCTTAACTGTTACCATGAGTTGATGACGTCCTAAGTCAAATTACTTTCATTATCGAATATCTCAGTTTTGTTTAGTTAAGTATTTTTTTTTACAGAGTGATCACCAATTATCAAGGCCCGGAAGCCACTCAGGGATAAGGGTTATTGCAAGTACATTACGTTAGTGTGGAGATTTGATGAAGTGTTTACTTAAGGGGGCAGTTCATTAGGAATTTGTTAACGTTGGACTTTAAGACATCCAAGTTGTAGCCCGGTGGGAAGCGGCAGACGGAACAGAGTTCCACAGGCGTGCAGTTCTAAGAAAGAAGCTTTGTTCATGGAATCCGCGTTTTGATTTAGGCACATATATAGAGTGGGGGAAAATTTTTCACAGTGGATTAAGCTAGAGGGTTGTTTTTCGTGAAAGATTTGCGAGGGGGGCCATAGATTGGAGTTCAGACGAGCACCTACCATGGAAATAACGATAAAACAAGGATATGCTCGCAACGTCTTTTCTGTGGGAGAGAGGTTGCAGGTAAGAGAAAAGGGCATCCCCCACTAAGCCACGAAGTCTATTTTGTACTCTGTCAAAGCAGGATAGGCTGTTTTAGCAGCTCCTGCCCAGATATGGCAACAGTATTCCATCCTTGGACGTACTTGGCTTTTATATAGATAGAGAATTGCATGTAGGCGTCTGACAATCGGCAACTAATGTCTAAGGTGTTGGCGACTTTTCACCTCCTGGTTTACTTAAATCAGACTATCTTGCAAGACACAAATAATTTTGTTTTGGGGTTTGAAAAAAAAAATAAATAATAATAATAATAATAATAATAATAATAATAATAATAATAATAATAAATAAAATACTGAAGATACACGAGATTATACATATGATATTGATCGGCTTCTATATCTATACTTATAGACATGATGATTCTTCATTGCAAGGTTCCCGTGTGAGTTTAGTCTTTAGATAATGTAAAATATGAACACAAAATAATTTGTAATCAAAATGTTTCATAGTGTTTTATTACTTATTCGCTTTATGTTTTATGGTTTATGTGTTATGTTTTAGGCTTCGGGAAGAGAGAGAAAGAGACAGAGATAGATAAAGATTTACTACTTTTAAGTTACGCTCGTAGCTATCGCTGTTGTGTTATTCTTATGCGTCGTTTCTTTTACGAAGGCATCACCAATTATCAAGGCCCTGAAGCAACTAGAGGATAAGATTTAAAGAGTGTGCACTAGTCAATTGGACAATAGTAATCGTTTGTAATAGAAATTCGGAAAGCTTGTTAACTTTAGTGGAATAGTTCACCAGGAACTTGTTTACGTTGGACTCGAAGACAAGGGTATAAAGCAGGCAAACGAAGGAGAAGTCGGCAGGTGTGCAGTTCTAAGAAACTTTGTTCATGGAATCTACGTTTAGGTTTAGGCACGTATAAAGAGTGGGGGGAAGTATTGATGGGTTTCTCGTGAAAGTCTGGCGAAGGATATATATATATATATATTATTTATACATTTATTATATTTATATATATGTATATATATATATATATATATATATTATTTATACATTTATTATATTTATATATATGTATATATATATTTTATATATACAGGTATTATATATATATATTTATGTATATATATAAATATATATTTTATATATACTAGTATAATATATATATATATATATTATATACTAGTATTATATATACTAGTATTATATATATATTATATATCCTAGTATTATATATATATTATATACTAGTATTATATATATATATATATATATTATATATACTTGTATTATATATATTATATATACTAGTATTATATATATATATTATATATACTAGTATTATATATATATATATTATATATACTAGTATTATATATATATTATATATACTAGTATTATATATATATTATATATACTAGTATTATATATATATATTATATATATATATATATATATATATATATATTAATGTTTTATCACACTGCTACATATTAGGTTAGATGCACTAATTAAAAGTAAATTGTTACTGTAAAAAATTGTTGAGAGGTCCGTATGTATAAGATGAAAGCAATTTATTTTTGCTGCATCACTTCTTAAAAAGTACAAATACAAAAAATTCAAATAATAATAAGAAGAAGAAGAAGAAGAAGAAGAAAAAGAAGACATAGAAGAGGAAGAAGAGGGCAAAGAAGAACACAAAGAAAAAGTAAAGAAGAATACATTAAATTTTTTAGGTGAAGTGTGTTAATGTTCATGTTCGCTAATCGTGGAAGTCTCCGATGAAACTCGGAATTGATGACGTAATTACTGAAGGTATGTTTTGATACCTATTCCTTACATTTACCTCACATTTTTTACGATACGCTCTCAGACAAAAAAATATTCCGGCTATTTTAAAATAACGTATAAATTTTATCTTCTGTAATTCAATCTTAAGCCCGACAGAGGGATCATTAGTTCGACCGACATATGCGAACACTGATAAAAAAACGCGAAAAGAAAAAAAAATCGTTGCAAAATAGAGAAGAGACATTTAAGCCGCATACCGGAAACGAAAGGAGATAGAAATAATGGTGATCTGTTAAATGATCATTTCGTCGACTTCAGTTGAATGAATCAGAAAGTCTGCGATTATTTTCTATGAGAACACAGAAATGGAAGAATGTAGAACACACGTGTTAGAAACAAAAGAAGATAAAGACAAAAACAGCACAATTAACAGATTACAAAAAGACAATACTTTGTCTCTGGTATATGTAGTTTAATTCTGTCGTTCGTGCGTAATTTTAGGTTGTGAGACTACTCGAACAAATCGCACTATTATACGGTTTATAATTGTTTTCAACTAACGGTTCTGAATGTTGGATATACGGAGTGATTACTAGAGTTATGACAGTGAAACACTCTTATCATTGTTTTGACTCTCGAGTATATATCTGACACAGTTAGACACAGTTAATTAACCGAGAACCACATCACTCTATATAAAAGCGTATAAGATATCAATGGATACACACTCGAGAGTCAAAACAACGAAAAAAACATTCAGCTGTCATAGTGATTCTTATATTATTTGATTCTTCAGACTACTCTTCTAGTCTTGAGTGTTATCTTTACAAGGTCTCGGTCGATATAACCTCCGACTTTCTCCAGGTGTATCTTGGCAAACTCGGATATCTGTCTGTATACTCGGGAATCTGCACGGAATTTCAAAATGAGCATTTTTTTATCGACGGCTTAAAAAAATTAAAGCATGCTAACCCAGAGGATTAAATAAAGCATTACGAGAAAATGCCTCATAGTTCGACTGTTATATAGGGGTTTTATTGAGATAGTCTTATTATAAGCGCAGTCTTAAAAGAGAGATTGTTGTTGAGTCTTAGAGAGATTGTTCGTGTTATGAAGATTCATATTTATATTAAATGTTCATTACTTAGAAGTGTTGCTATGGAAACTCTCCGAGTGAGGAGATAGTGTTCGGACAGTCTTAGTGTAGATATGAGATGTAGAGTTCACATTGTTGATATGAGATGTGTATGTCAAGACATTTTATAACACAGACATATGGACATATAATAACAATCCACTTTACCTTTTGCTTGAATCACAACACAAAGATGACGTTTACAAAAAAAAAACATGATGGTTTTATTTCTTCTCACGACCGGCCGTGGTTTTCATCATCAAGAATTCAAAGCTTCACATATTGAGTTCCAAGTGACTGTCTCGCTTCTAGACGTTCGAATTCCAAACTGGACTGTTGTCTGTCCCTCTCAAAATCCCCCTGCTTCTGTCTGCTTAACTTTCAAGTTTTTCTAACTATCTCTAGAACTTTCTATTTTCCATGACGTCATACACATATTAAAACATGTGCCTTCTTTCACGTGTTCTGGACATGCGTGTCCAAAACTTTTCCTTTTTTTACAAAAGGAATTTTAACCTATACTCAGTAACCTATTTTTCCAATATGTTAAAAACATTATCTTATAGCTGCATTCTTTCAATTAAATTATCATAACAAAATTGACATTGCACATTCTTTTCTTGAAATATTTTATCTCTATTCTAAACAATCGGTTGCTTTGCATTCCTTTTTCTAATTCTCACACGTAATCTATTTCTAAACCTAAATTACGAGGTTCGAATTTCGTCTATTGCTATTTCATTTTCATTTTAACTAAATATCTCTATTTTTATACTTACATGAAAAGGGGACAGCCCTTATCATGTAATACGACAAGACACGCCCTAAGAAGATCGGGGGTAACAGCCACTCAGACATTATAAAAATCAAATCTAAGATGAGAACATCAGGCTGAAGAATCAGAGTAATACGATTTTTTCAGCTACTATTGTTAAATAATATGAAGATTGAAGGTTGGTTCGTTGTTTTTGTTTTACGGCATATCAACCCTTTTCAGGTCATTTAATGATGAATCCAGTGATTTTGAAGAAAAGGTTTTTAATAGAATATATTTGTTTTTTTTTTAAGTCAGGTTCTATTAAACCCATAGTTGGGACCCTGGCAGATACTACCGCTCCTGGTCAGAGTTGACCTGGAAGCAATGGCAATTAATGTGTGGCTCCACCCTCCCCAAAGCCCGCAAGCTGGGGCCTCACCATCGTATATAGTTTAAGGTCATATCCAGGACCGAGGATTAAAGGACGCGAGTTTCCCCACTAGTTATCGAGAAAAGTGTGAGGGACTTCATGAGTCAATTTCGTTAACCGTTGAGTTTTTTTTTTAACTGAAGACTTCGCCGCACATCTACCATAGTGTATCTTTGAACTCTTTTACATACAAAACAAGGCAGATTCCCATTTGGGCAAAAAAGATATATCATTTTGAATCGTGTCAACTTTGTTCCAACTAAGACAACATGCACCCATCCACCACTCCAATGTTGAGAGCCCATCACACTGGAAGCCTCCAACTCTATTAGTTTCTCCCAGGGTAAATTAAATGTAATATCAACAAATATATATCTGGTCAAATCCCTACGATCCCATATAAGATATGATCCCAATTAGCAATACATTGTGTTCGAAATAGCTATTTAACTTGTTTAGAACGAAAAAATAAATAAATAAAAATAAAATTGAACAGTACACAGTGAAGGAAGCATACAGAAATGACTAAGTTCAACACTTTCTCTCCCCATTTAGTCCCAAAAGTCCCCAGAGGACGTCAAATCCTGGTGAAATTGAACAGACGATGCAGTTTTAGGCCTTGACATATGTAAATTTGAGTTCTGCACCATGCAAAGAAAGAAACGAATGCCCATCATTTGCCTCCCCCATTTAGCCCCCAAAGTCCCCCAGGCATTACCATATTTAAGTTAAAGTTCAGCACCATGCACAACTCCTAAATAGACGTACACAGATAAGTTTGGACACATATGGTAAAATAGTCCCCAAAATTGAAGTGTTTTCATTCGCCCTAAAATAACCCTGGGGCACATCCAAGAGTTTTCGCGAAGTATAGACAAGCAAAATTATATAAAAATCAGTTTGGTACAACTTTACAGAAAGTTTTATGAAAATCCACGGCATCATATTTTTTAATACGCAAAAAAGTGTCAATTTTAGACATTTTAACGGAAAGGTTTGCAACCGGAATAATCCCGGAAAATCCGTTCTGTTATTTTATTTACTCATATCATGTTTAATGTTTGTGCAATATTTTTTAAAAAGTACCAAACACGGACATAAATACGGAAGAACAGACGAACAGACACATGGACTAACGGAAAAGGGTGAATTTATAGGTCCACTCTCTCTTTGTCGGGGGCCCAATAAAAAAGTAAAAAAAAATGTTTTTGAAACTGAAAATCGGTTAAATTTTTTTTCTGATTCACATACTTATTCAGTTATACCCCACAAATGTATATAATTTTGACCGACTCCTAGTTATGGTTCCAGGAATAGTGTGGAATTGTGTTTTACTTTGGATTAATTTCAGCATTGAGTGTTCTAAAATGCTAACTAATAATCATATTGGTCAGGTTCACTAGTGTTTAACTTCTGTTATTTAACAGAAACCGTATACAAAATAAATGTTTTAAAATTATCGTTAAACCCTATGGCTCCCCTTAAAACGGTAACTCGCCCTAAATAAATATTACAAAAGAATAGGCATTAACAATATTTTAATAATATCTGATTTGTGTCGGCCTACACTATTCCTACCACAAAACCTGCAGTGTACAAAATCGCAAAAGCTGGTAGCGACGAGAAAACCAAATGGAAAGTATGGGCTGTATCATAGAGAGAAGCTTTGATTTCATCGACTAATTACGTTTACTTGAAACGGGAGATTATATCTGTCTTCGGGACAAAGACACGAAGATTGCTTTCCGTGAACAATCTTGGAATGGACACATGATCCTAAAAATAAATACAATGTCTAACACAAAAAGGAATATATATATATATATATATATATATGTGTGTGTGTGTGTGTGTGTGTGTGTGTGTGTGTGTGTGTGTGTGTGTGTGTGTGAATGCTAGTATATATATTTTTATTTTTTTTATTTTTCTCCCTTTGAAGATTGTAATGTTGGGTATGGGGCAGCCAAACCATCTGCCAACATTGCCCCGCTTTTCATTGAACCCAACCGAGAACTCTTTTTAGTATCCTCCCTGTTCCCTTAAGTGCAATTGTCTGGATCTCTTTTACACTTCTCACCAGGAATATTAATAAGCTGGGACTTCGGGTTCTTCTTCATAAGCTCTGCGACACCTATGATAACTGGTATAATGTATATCTCCTTAGGATTTCAGTGTCTTTTCATATCATACATGAGACCTTGGTATATTGTCTGTTTCTTTTTTTTCAGCTCTGTTCAGACCGCCATCATTAGGAACACTCACTTCAATCAAGGTTGCAACTCACTTTGACTTATTCCATATAACTATGTCAGGTTTCACAGAAGCATTTCTCAAGGTAGGTGGCTGTAGGGATTACATGGTCGTAATGTATGGTATATAAGTTATTTCCAACTGTTCTTTCAGGTTGATGTTCCCAGGACATGCTGCTACACTGGATGTTTATTTTTTTACAGATGGTCCAGTGGGGGTACTTGCAAACTCAATCATGTCTTGCTGTATAGTAGTCGTCCCCTAGAAGAACTTTGCAACTTGATATCAGATGACCAACACTTTCCATTCCTGTATGGCAAAGTGTTGGAATATGTATAAAGATATATGTATTTATGTATATGAGCAAACAGTTATTAAAATATGTTAAAAAACACTTTGAAATGAGTTAAAAACATATTTAATCTGAAAAGGGAACACTAGATAAATGGATAGTCCTTAATCCGCGGAGTTTCGAAGAAATACTTTCCTTCTCATCAGAGGGTAGGAATTAGCAAAATGCTGGATCGGATTTTGTATGCAGAAGTATTTGATGACACAACAATTAAGTCAAATATCTTACTTGAAAACAAAAAAAAAGTGAAGTAGAGGGAATATAGTGAAGAAAAAGGTGATTACACATGAATGGATAGTCTGGTGGAAGATAAAAAATCCAGTGACGGTAAAGTCCAAATGTAAAACTTCAAAAAAATTAAAAGATTTTCCATTTGTACAAGTAAAATCCAAGGAATTCCCGTAATTGGAAGAAGATGATCCATAATAATTCAATGGCAGAAATCCATAGAATAAGTCACAAAAATGTGTACAAGGAAAAAAAGAAAATAATCCAATAATATTAAGAAAAGAAAAATAAGATGTGCTTTTCGCTCTACTTCCGAGACATAAATATAAATAAGAACGATCTGGGAAGAGAAAGAAGAGAGAGAAAAAATGATTATGAAGTTAAATATAAAATATAAAATAAGGGGAAACAAAAGTAAAAATGACCCAGACAGGAAATGTTAAAGGCGCGAAAAAATATATAGGGAAAAATAATATAGGTCAGTTGAAATGTACAGGCCATCACTTAAAAAATGTCAACAAGAGTTGTAAGACGACACTAAAAGGAAAATAAAAATAAATAAATAAATAATAAATAGAAAATAAATAAAGAATAAAAAATAAATAAAAAATAAATATAAAATGTAGAATATATAATAAAATAAAATAAGAATAAATATAAAAAATAAAAATTATTTAAGGGAAGAAGATGGACTGTATCTGCAAATTCAGGAAAAAGCAAGAAAAAAGTAAGTAAATTCATATAGTAAAATTTAAGTAAATATACATACAAGATATGAAAGTGTGGGTAGATTGATATATTAGATAGATAGGAAAGTTTAAAGAATAAAATAAAAAATGCAGATAAAAAACCGGCCATGCAAAGAAGAGATAAAGAATAAAATAAAGGATTATTAAATTATAAAGTATTAAGAAGTATGTAGAAAAACGATAAAGTTAAAGAAAAAATTTTATATTTTTATAAAGGGTAAAAGTAATAACTATGTAATTTCAAAATTGCCATAATTAAATTTGGATTATGTTTACAGAAAAAGATCAGTTCATTTTTTAGAATTTATTATATTGTTACTTTGAGGGGAAGTAATTATAGTTATAGCTTTGGTTGTGCAGAGGTGACATGACTTAGAGCCTGGAGTATAAGACTTAACTTTTTTTTATAATAGCCCATTTGGTTGAGGAGGGAGTATTGTTAGAGTTAAGTTTTTTAATTAAATGAGTTAGAGAAGTTCCTTGGTTATTATTAGAATTAGGTTGTTAAAGAAGAAATTTGGCTTGATATTCATTTCTTAATTAATGTTGAAGTAGCGCCGATATATGTATGTACTTTATTAAAAGCTCAAGGTCTGGTATTAATATTAATTTGCTGATTTGTATTAGTTAAATAGTTTGAATTTTGTTCATAGTGTTCAACAAATGGTGGGGCAATGTCTGTATGAGGACTATTTTGGAGGGGATAATGAGTGTTGTTAGTTTTAGCATGGCTGTTAGGAGAAATATTATTATTCTCATTAATATTATTATTATTATTATTATTATTATTATTACTAGTTGTATGGTTGTAGATTGAAGGGCTGCTCGATAAGTAACTATATCAGAGGGGAAGATGGGAAGAAGAATAACTTGAAGACGAAATATCAGTGTCTGTTATGGGAGGATTGGTGGGGAGCTCAGTAATAGTGCAAGAATATATAACATCTTTATCGATGCAATCTTTATTGAGTGGGCAATATGTTTGTTATTACACTTACAGTTAGTTTTGTGTTTAATTGGGAAAGGGATTTTTCGGGCTGGTTTAATTTTTTTGTCATTAGATGTTAAGATTCATTGTGCTTATAAGGTATTGTTGAATAAGTAATCCGGATTGAATTTTTATTTAAAATAGAACTATATCTGTGTGGGTATTTGAAAGATGTTTGTATAATGTTGAAGAATTCCTTAGGTATATTAGTTTTGACATTTTGGCTAAATGGAGGATTACACCAAATAGTTTTCTTTCTCCTGATGCGACTAGGTGGGTTAGAGGCATTGCGATTAATATTTTGGTTGGGATTATAAATGTAGACTGGTTCATTGGTATTGATAGCGGCAGGTCTTGTTATTTAAACTGGTTTCTTACGAGTCATATTGTGTGTGATTACATATTTAGGCGGCCTGCAAGAGGAGCATAATTGTTGTATTTAATCTTTTCCTTGTGTCCCGAGTTCCATAAGTTTCGCAGAAATACTCTCCTTCTCATCAGAGGGCAGGGATTAGCAAAATGCGGGATCTGATTTTGCATTTAAATGTATTTAATGAAACCACAAGTTAGTCACAGATCCTACTTGGTTAAAAAAAAGAGTGAGGTAAGGGGAATAGGAGGTAAAAGAAAATATATATATATATATGTGTGTGTGTGTGTGTGTGTGTGTGTGTGTGTGTGTGTGTGTGTGTGTGCAGCAATTAAGACGCTGGGTGAATAAAATGGTTTATTGCATTTAAAAATAACTTAGTCTTATTTATGGAAGAACATTTGGCTATTACTTTTTAAATGCAATGGAGATAAATGTTCATCCACCTTACTTAAGACAAAAATGCTAGTTTATTTTGGTGTCTTACCCACTGCGCGTCAATATGTGCTGATGAGGAGAGAATGTTAGAAAATTCTTTGTCAATTATTATCAATATCCATGTTAATAAACTGAATATCGTTTCCGAAACGATTGTACACACAATTTGATTTTGTTTTGTTTGTTTAAACTTTTGAGACTGTTCCATAATTTACAATTATTAATCCTCATCATACATACATATATATATATATATGCATATATATATATATATATATATATATATATATATATATATATATACTAGCAAAATTACCCGTCGTTGACTGGGTTTAAAAACAGCCTACAGAGAATGGACTCTGATTTATTAAAGTATGATAGGTTATGAAAAGAAAGGGTTGTAAAGAGATAGGTTTGAATTTGAGGGTATCAAAACCAAAGCAAAATACGATGAATGTAAACATAAAATAGATAAATCCCATAATTTATTATGCCATACTTGTTCACACTGAAACACTTATCACAATATTCTGTGGATCTATATTAAAAAAAACCTTGCTAAACATTGTGATATATTTCCATTCTATGGAGCTCAGATGCGAACGAACACCCCATAATTTTATTATACCATATTTCTTCAAACTGAAACATAATTATCAAAGTATACTTACGCAGATAGATATGAACAGTCTTTATATATGTTTGTGCCTATTTCCATTCCATGGAGGCAAGGCGCGAACGCAGACCCCACACCTTTATTATACCATCCCTATTTAAGTTAAAACATACTTATCAAAGTATTATTATGTACATCTATATCCAAAACACTTGTAAACGTAATTTTTTTTTAATTTTTAAAATTCTTTTGTTTCCATACTTTGTGGACAACGCACGAACGCAGACCCCACAATTTACATGAACCACCGTTCTGCCGGATCAAACATACCCATTCCTGTGTCTCGATACATTTTCTATCATTATATGTAATCATTTTTTTTTAAAATAGTACACCCTATAGGAGGCTATTCGTTACCAGACACACACACGCAGACACACAGGAAGACAGACAGTCAGCTTTATATATATATATATATATATATATATATATATATATATATATATCGCTTTGTATGGTTTAAATCCGTTCTTAAAGATACAAAAAAGAATATTTACAGTAGGATATTTTACGTTACACCGACCAAGGGAAATTATAAAATCTCAGCAAATAATTTATTCTTATAATAAAGAGTCATTGTCATCTGAAAATATAGTTTAGAAGTAGAGTATTCGACCACAGAGCGTGCGTTCTCCGCTATTTTATTCTCATGGGTTCCCAAACGGCTGAGCTTATCTTTAGCGAATTGCATACAAATAGATTTTATATGCCTGGGAGTGTTCTTAAATAAATTTTGTATAGCAAAAATCGATTACATAATGAATTTTTACTTGGGAATATTTTACGTGTAATCGGTCAAGTAAAATAATATAATCTCAGCAAACAATTTGTGAAAATCGAAAAAATCCGATCTTAAAAATAGATTTTCTCACATATAGATAAAAAGAAGCATACTTACTGTAGGATACTTTACGTTACACCGACCAAGGGAAATTAAAGACATTATGAAATCTTAGCAAATCATTTATTTCTAAAAAAAAGATGCATTGTCATCTGAAAATATAGCTTAGAAATAAAATATTCGACTACAGATCGAATGATACAGCTCGTGTGTTCTCCGTCATTTCATTTTAATTTTTTCTTCTTTATGAGTTCAATTTACAATAAATGAAAAATTATTTGAAAATCGCCGCAAATCATTTTTTCGTATGTATATCTTAAAGCAAAACGTTATCAGGGGTGACATTTCCAAGGCATTCATCATAAAGTTTAAATATCATAAGACGTGATATTGTAAATAAACACAGAAGAAATTTGTTGAACACCATTACGGTTGTATATATATGTATATATATATATATATATATATATATATATATATATATATATATATATATATATATGTGTGTGTATATATATGTATATATATATGTATATATATATGTATATATATATATATATATATATATATATATATATATCCTCTATTGATTATAATATATTACAGGGATTAAGAACCGTAATGGCGTTCATCAAATTTCTTCTGTGTGTATTTACAATATTACGTCATATGATATTTAAACTTTAATAATTAAGTTTTAGTATGGCATCTATCAATGTCAGAGGTTTTAGGGAAATATCAGATATTTTTTAATTAATATATAAAACTAGGTAAACATATGACTATGATTGAAAAAGTTGATGACGGTAAAATGTTCTAGATAATGGATGATCTCTTTAATGTGCGACCTTAAAAGCAAAGATCACATAGACCACTACACAAATATGTCCATAATCTTTCCAACGAACCTTCATTTGTTTAATTCTGGTCAATAGTCTCTGAGATTTGAAATTTAGTAAATTGTAAAAAAATTGTATATCTATCTATCTATCTATCTATATGCCATCCATATACAGTACTGTTTCGTTATATTACAACTTATCAGTGCGGCTATATTACCACATCTCACTAGCCGAGGATTAAACCTACAACCATTGCATTGAGAGTTTGCAGTTTTACTCATCGTCCGATGATAGCTTCTAAATGACCTCAAATGTTCATTTTAAATAAACATTCGCCACCACATTTTGATATATACCTGTAACCAAATTAAATACTGAAATGCTCATATCTTTGGTCATATTCCAAGAAAGAAAATGGACATTTGTAGACTTTTTAAAGATTATTATGCTATTTCTTTGTTAAAATGTTATGGTAATTTGTAACACATAAAATATGCCGAAATTGCCTTACATTTGTACATATAGGTAGGCAAGGTTCAGTGTTGCTGCGTCGGTTTTCTTCTCTGTGGTCCTGCAAGGCCACTAACATGTGCATACATTTTCCACAAATTTATTCGTTTTTATGCGTTGACCTCTCTCTCACACACACACACCCAGACACACATGAACACACCCATGCATATATATATATATATATATATATATATATATATATATATATATATATATATATATATATGCATAATATGCATATAGCGAGAGAGCATGCGAGAGAGGCAGTTAATGCATAAAACAAACAAAATTGTAAACGATGTATGCATATATATATATATATATATATATATATATATATATATATATATATATATATATATATATGCTAATTCTTGGGGTTGGCTTGTTGTTAAAGCTAGTATCCCTTGTATGAAGCCCTTAGTAAAATCAATATATATATATATATATATATATATATATATATATATATACTTTTTTAAGGCTGTGTTAATGGTGATTTTCGAATGTTTGCCGATAGCGAATTTAAGACCAAAACTGAGAGCTTCAGTTTCAATGTCCAAGAGTGGTTCTGAAGTAAGGTCTGGACGTCCTAAAGTTTTCCATTTGCTGTTTTTTATTAATTGCGCAAGTTTGTTTTCCAATTGAAAACTGTGGCGCGTGTTAAATTTTTTGATAGATCAGTTAACGTTCTTACTTGATCTGGGTGTTTTCTTGTAATTTTGTTGATATTCTGTAATTAATGCCCTGGCTTTCCGAAAAAAGATGAGAGCTTTGGTGCTTTCAATATATTATAGATGACAGAAGATGTTTTTCAATGTAATCCGGGAAATATGGTCAGATGTTTTAAAAGATTTAGCTATGCATGCAGGTATGACTTTTTCTTCAATACATTTTTCCAGAAAAATGATCCTATTGTTGTGAGAATTTGCTGCGATTAAGATGCTCTTATATGTTCGCAGAGAAGATCGGTTTTCCATTTCGACAGAATGTATAAGAAATGTAAAAATACCAGCGGTGGTTGACGTTATGCTTTGAGAAAAATAGAAAAACCGAATGAAATTATTAAAATAATCAACGTTTCGTCCTTATTTCAGAGGACATCTTCAGGATATTGAAGTAAAAAATGCAAGAAAAGAAAAATTCATACATCGTACGAAAAAGAGAACAGTTTTTGAATCCTACCAATGTCGGCAAGGACAAACATATGTGTGGGTATATGTGTATGTGTGTGTGTGTGCATACGTATGCAATATATATATATATATATATATATATATATATATATATATATATATATTGTTTAAAAGTAAGAACTTGGAATTCGAAATCTTCACAGGGAAATCTAAAATGTCAGTTAAATTTGTACACGTCAAACAATTAATGATGGCCTTTGAAGTCTAAACGGTGATTATACTAATTTCTTTTTAGTGTATTTGACTTTCTGCTGTCTCAATATTTTCAAATATTAAGATAATATGTATATCTATAGTGTAAATTATATACACATATATATGTATATGTGTGTGTGATTGTATGTTTGAGTACATGTGGTTTTGTATTTTGTGTGCATTTGTGTATGTATACTGAGAGAGGGGGAATAGAAGATTCAAAAAAAAATTATTGGGAAACCACGCGTAGGTATAGTCGCTAATAGATATATAAATAGCGCAATGTGCTCTGGTGAACACAATAGTCTACCGCAAAACAATGCCTTCAGAAAAGACAATGTATGTCGCGTTGTCATATAATTGTCTTTGTCGTCCTCACATCCTCTCGAGCTGACTGCGTTTCTCATCTACCCTTCTTATTGCCAATTGTGTAGACAATAATCTCTTTATCGAGGCAAAATCTGTTTATCTCCCGCCTTTCTCTGTCTAACGTTCCCGTGTCCTTCAGGCGAACCGCTTTTATCTGCGTTCTCTCGTCTCCTAATGTCTTTGCTAGACAATGATTCCGTCGATTTGACTGCAGATAGCGGTGCAAACAACTTCAAGCAATTTGCTCCTCGAAACATTATACTGCAAAGCTCCAATTTGACGCTAGCAGAACAACATATCTAAATTCTGTTTTCGAGATTTGTAAATGAGAAACAATGATTTCTGATTTTTTAGAGGAGAATTAAGCAATCGTAGTATTATATTATTATGCCGTTCTCGTGATTTTTTCACAACGTTTCGGTCGATATAACCTCCGACCTTCTTTAGTTGTATCTTTTCGAACTCAGGAATATTTATGTTGGACTCGGAAAGTTGGACGGAATTTAGAACGGAACCATTTATTTACTTAATGCTCTTGTTCCGTCAGTAAAGACTGGATAGAGATCCTAACTGATTTCCAATTGTATCTCTCCGCCGCCAACACTGAGAATTGAACGATCAACTTTTAGGAGAATATCAGTTTTACAATTGTTTTTTTTCCAAGTATTTAAACCACTGCGCCACGGATCCGAAAAATTTGTAATTCCTTTTTTGATTATTCGGATTACTATATTTATTATTGATGTATTTCTCAACGGTTTTCGGCCGATTAATATCCGACTTTCTTCAGGTGTAGCAAATAACTTCCCCGACAAAAGAGGCATGGGCCTGTAAATTTACCCTTGTCCGTTCGTCCGTTAGTCTGTCTGCAAATTTCTCAATAACTACGCCTTTTTTTGAAATTTTGCACAGACATTAAACATGATATGAGTAAACAAGTAACAGAACAGATTTCCCCAGGAAAAAGTCCGGTTGTGCCCCTGGGGTGCCGGGTTTTAATGGCTAAAATGGGCATTTTTGTGCTTATTAAAAAAAAATTGATGCCATGGATTTTATAAAACTTGCTAAAACGTTGTAACTAACTGATTTCTATATAATTTGGTTTGTCTATACTTCGCGATAACTCTTGGGTGGACTTTTGGGGCTAAATGTGAGGGGGCAAATAATGGACTTAGTCATTTCATTTTGGTGCAGAACTCAAATTATGTTTAGGAAAAAAAACTGTAGCGTTAGTTTATTTTCACCAGGTTTTGACGTCCCTTGGGGATTTTGGGGCTTAATGGGGAGGTGTGCTGAACTTAGTTATTTTTTATGACTAGTTGAGCATGGACTCATGAGGGATCATGCATTTTTCACTTGTTTAACTCATACATCATACCTATACATTTTTAGATGCATCTGGTTGAACTTGGAACTCTTATCTCGAACTCAGGAAACTGCACAGATGTTGGCTCGTTGCAAAGCGGTAAAGTAATAAGTATTAATCATTCTGAAGCGACACATTCTGGAAGTCCTAACTCGGATCCTCGGTACATGCGATACTAAAATAAATGTTAAAATTGTCGGAATAACAACAAGTTATCTCCTAGAGCAAAATAAAGAATTCCGCTGAAATTCCACGTAGAGCTCTGAGTTCAACAGAAAGATTCAATGTTGTTAAAAAAAAAACAGAACTATAAAATAAAAAAACGCATCAATCTATACAAAAAATAAAAGACTACTAACATTTTTTTTAAAAGTCTCATTATCGAAGTAGAGTAAAGCTTTTCATTTAAAATTCACTAAGTGGTGGGATGGTCGCACTTGCTATTTGCTTTCCCGATTCTTGTAAAAGCTTTAAATCGCTTCGCCACGCATGTTTTCTCAATTACGTATGTGTGACAGGGCGGATACATATTTATTTATATATTTGTACAAAATAATGACATATTATTGTATATCATCAAGCAGAGATCAACAAAAATATATCTACATATATAAATATATCTATATACAAAAGATATAGATAGTTGAAGAGAAAGTGCGGTGCTGGGAGAATGAAGCAAAGAAATACATAAATTTACGTGAGTGAGAGCAACACCGCTAAATTCTAGATATATTTTTTTATCTCCTTATATCAATGTTTCCATAAAAAATTCCCACTCCTTTCATGTCGTTAGTTATTATTATTTTTTTTTCTAAAAAAAAACATTTATTTTCCTGAGTGATTAGTTATTATATTGCTTGTCGCTTGAATCCAGACATTTTTCTCCCAATGAATTGGTCGATTTGTAATTCGACCATTTGTAATGTTATGACCCTTTAGGCTGTGATCGGATGGTCGCTGGATCCGTTATTATGATTAGAAGAATAGACAATTAAATTGTGAAAGAAATGATTGACGTGTGAATCGCAAAAAGAATGTGAAAATAGAAAATATATTGTAAACATTATTTTGCGGGTTTAAATAAACATATAACTGGGTGGATTAGATTGGTATGACACACGTAATTAGGTGACGTAAGAGAACACGTGATGTGGTTAGTTTTGGAGACATTCAGAGAGTTGAGGATTGACCACCAGAACAGACAGACGTCTAGACAAGGGTGGAAAGACAGCTAGGAGCGGGCTGTAAGAATAGAAAATGTAGAAACTGCAGATCTTGAGACGACTGTAATAAATTTATATGATAAAACATAAAGACTTGTTTTAACGGTTTCACAAATAAGAACACATGTATCAATTGGTTGGTGCTGACTGCCTCATGGTTCGTCACGGAGCAGCAGGAAGTTAAAAGAACTCTTCAAGAAAAAGGTATGAAGCATAGATTATTCTTCTTATATACGAACTGTAAAAATATCCCATGTGATACGTTTCATACAACATGATTGAGTTTACACGTCACTATCATGTCCTCCTAGCGAAACAACATACATACGATTTATACGTTTATTATCTGTCTGTTAAAAGAACAATATCTTACATCCACTCGATAATACATGCCACGTTTTAATATATCATCTCCTCCAATATAAAACAATATACAACACATTCTCTTATTTAAAAAGTCAGTTGCTGAAATACGATCATTTTATTATTCATTTCATGAAACATTGATTTTATATATATTCTAGTTCGTTGCCTTCCCTTATTTAACCTTGTACCAAATCAACAAAAATTATGAAAAATACATTTGCAGTACATTAACATTCATAAATTTGATACGTTTGTATTTTTTTGGAAAATAATAATTTTTTTAACTAGAATTTACTTAATTAAAAAATTAAAAAAACAATAATATCATGCTAAAAACTATTGTGCCGTTTGTATATATTTATAAGTGCATAAGAGATTTAAAAAAAAAAAATTAATTTTGTCGTTTTTACTTTTAAAGTTTATATCTATAAAATTATAAAACTCAAATGACCTTGTAACGGGCGATGTAACCCAACATCCGGTTTACGACTTCCGGTAGCGCATGCGTACACAAACATAAATCCATAACAGCGTAAATAAATAATCAACTCGTCAATAAAACGTATTCTTTTACTGTGTTTGTTTTCAGCGCCCAAAAGTTTTTTCCTCGCGTTTAAATTATCCGAATAAACAATTGTTAATATATACTGCTTTGTTTACATCGTTCATTTACGTCTTGTCCTAATTACTTTTATTGGGAGTATTAGTAACATATAAATTAAATATATGGCCCAATAAGTTATGAATGTGTGTTTAAAACAAATGAAAAAAAGTTATATTTTATTTTCATTTTTTTATTTAAAAATGCAGTTAAAAACACACTCCCCATGTGAAGAATGACATTCTTGACATGGGGAGTGTGTTTTTAACTAGTCTGTACTATCAACTAATAATTACATTTAAAAAAGATGTATAAAAATTTGAATTTAACTTTAAGTATTATGATATCTGATCAGTGAATATTTACCTATAAGCATGTTAAACCACTTATAATTCAATGGCTGTACGTTTTTTTTTCCAAAAAGAACAATTATAAACAGAACGACACATAGAATCTATCTATATTCTTTTTTTCATTTTAATATAATTTCATAGAAATGTTTCTGTTATGTCACAAAAAGCTATAGTGTCACGCTCATACATTAATTCCATAGCTAATATAATATACTGACCCAACGGGTTACGGGTAGTCTCTTTTTTTTTTTGCACAAGAAATTATGTTTACATTTATTCATGTTATCTTGCTTATATTTTATTTTGTGGGATTTTACTGCAGTTAAAAAGCTAAAAAAATATGTTTGTAATAAAATCATTTAAAAATAGCACAGCATGTTAATGGCGCATTCATGTTTAATATTTTGCCAAGGTAAGTTTTAAGGAGCTTGACATTAATATTACAGCAAACATCTAATTGGTTTTATATATACATAAAAATGAACAAGAAGAAAAAATATATATAAAAAATTACTTTAAATAACTTTTAGCATACTGTAACATATATGTATTTAAATTAAGTTTCCTCGGGTATAATCCTTCCTTAATTCAACCAACAGAATAAATATTGATTTCTCTCTCCACCTGACAATAAATACATCAGAGCTGTCCGCCTTGTTCGCTCAGAAAAAAACGTGTTGTTTATCGACATTTGTATGAAATATGGCGCGTATGTGCTTCCGTATTCGTACGAGTGAATCAGCCATCACTAACTGTCGCTCATAGTGTATGAACACGTTTTTCTCTACGGCTATAATTGATTTGAAGAGCTATAAGTGTGAATATCCAAACACTTTTGGTGATTGGAATGCACAAATTCATTTTCCTGACAGTCATGCAAGGTATTTTTGAAAATCCAAATTATTTCAGGGATATATTTCCTTGTGCTTTTTCAATATATATCTAGTGATTAATGATATAAGCCTCCCTCTCCACAATCACTTTCTGCTTCCTCGTTGTTCAACATCTATTTACGGGATCAAACGATAAAAATGTCAACCTAGAAAAAGACGATATTATTCCATTTCTGTTTTGATGAACAACTGTTTTCAATTTTTGCAGCAAACCATCTACTAGTTGACCTGTTGTGTACAAATCCCAAGAGTAATAGAAACCCTATAGAATGGCTAAAAGTAAACTGTTAAGTGAGTGAGATCATGTTCTCTATCGATCAAAGTTATGAAAACAGGACCATTGACAGCACCCTCAAAATACATCGCTGGATAGTCAGGAAGAACAATAACGTGCTGAGGGTGTTAAATACAAAATTTCGGTCCACAGTTACCGTCTTTGGTGTGGTTTCATATGAGGATCACATTATACCACCTTATATCTTCTTAGTCGGCGGGAAAGTCAATTCCAAAGTGTACCTAGATGTGCTGATGAGTGCGGTGATCTGCTGCTGCAATGAGGTGGCCGCTGGCATACCGTGGTTGTGACAGCAGGACTAGGCACCGGCCCATAAAGCCCAAAGATATATATATATATATATATATATATATATATATATATATATATATATACATATATATACATATAAATATATATATACATATATATATATTTATATATATGTATATATACATATATATATATATATATTTATACATATGTATATATATATTTATAGATATACATATATATACATACATATAGATATATATACATATATATACATATATATACATATATATATACGTATATATACATATATATATATAGAGAGAGAGAGAGAGAATGAGGAAGAGCAATAATTGTCTATGCAAAAGAATCGTCATACATACTGTATATATATATATGCACACCCATGTCTGTGTAGTTTTTACTACTGGGTTGTGGTTAAAATACTTATTGTTATTGGCTCACAAAACAATTTTACACGGGTCATCAAAGACCTCTCCTTGAAAAGAGTCTGTGGTGTACCCTTAGAATGGAGTGACAACAAATCTTTCAATATTTCCAGTAATCTTTACCTCTTTCGATAACATTATCAAATATAATTGCGTTATCGCAACAGGAATTCACCATTGATTTACCGCTGGCTGCGGCCATTGGTCTCCACTAGAATTTGAGTGGCAATAAGCCTCGCCAAAGTCACAGTTCTCTTCGCACTTGCCCAACGCTGGTCTGGTCAGTGCTTTTTCCTCAATCTTTCCATCCTTCTTTGAGCTTTCCGACTGTCTTTTGATGGTCAGGAGATGGAGAATTTGTAGATGTGCAGCTCTAATTTTCTTGGTTCCAAGTAACGCTTCTTTATGTTCTGCCTAGGCAGCAGTTTGTCTGGCCGGCACATATGGCTCGTGTATAAGTCCCTGCATTCAAGGATTTTCATTATTGTTATTCGTGGTATATTTCCAGATCATCATCATCGTCATCATCATTGATATGATTATTATTATTATTATTATTATTATTGTTAGTTATAGTTTTATTATTATCAATACCAATAATATCATTAACAATATTATTATTATGATTATAACCGATGTTATTATTATTATTTTACTATATTTCTTTACAATTATAACTGTTTCGGCTATTATTATTATTTATTATTATGAAACTTATTAATAAGATCATTTTTACCGGTCAACACATTTGTTTCAGTCCCTAATCATTTATTATACATATTGAAATCAATTTTGTCTTGTTTTTGGCCGGTTGGAATAAACTCTAATGCGTTACAAATAAAAATAGATAAATAAAAATAAATTCTTTCACAAACGGAAAAAATATCCTTCGCGTGAAGTTTTTCGAATATTGTTGTAAAGAATTAACCCTGCCCCAAATATAAATTTCAAGCGTTGTTCTTTTTTAGTTTTAATATATGTTTTGGTAATTTTTTGTACACATGAGCGAATGACCGACTGAAACATCATCAACGCTCTCCTTTCCATCTGGCATCAATTGAAATGAATGGCTCTTGTCTTGGGGAGGTCTCGTGTTTTGATACGCTTCTGGGCTTGATCTTCATTACTAATGGAACACATACATTAATGGAAGAAATACATTAAATCCGTTGCCAAGGCCGCTGGAAAAATGGTGGGATCCTTCTATCGATCCAGTAGATATCTCACTGTAGATTCGCACTAACGGTTAAAAAATATATTAATTTTATTTAATATTTTAATAATTCGCGAGGTAAATTTATTTTAATAACATAAAAACATACCTCGACTCTAATGATGGGTTGTCTGAAAATTTCAAATAAATTGGTAACGTAGAAATATGGTTTTATTCATTTGTAACGAACCAAATTTACATTTATATATATATATGTATGCATGTATATATATATAAATATATATATATATATATTTATATATATATATATATATATATATGGTGTTCTCAAAGTCTCGCTGCATAATCTACATGGTGCCCACAAAGTCTGGCTGCATAATTACAATAGAAAAATGAGAACATGAAATGTAACATGGTTCAGCTTAAACATTGAAAAGAAAAGGATCAGAGATATTCTAGTCAAAAATAAATTGAATTCATAACTTAACACACTGCAACCTTAAGAATTGATTATATATAATAGAATTTTTTAAAAATCTTATTTCCAGACTTCTTGTAAATTCACTTGTTCTTTGTTTAATTTCAGTCTTATTTGTTGCCCTCACAAACATAACATGCACATCTATAAAAAAAAATGTACGGCACGCATCTGCTTTCATTCTCTCTGTTTCACTTGTTACTACTGTTTTCGCGAGAAAGGTGATTTAGTAGCAACAATAGTTGTTGTTGCTAAGGAAACCAGTCAGAAGAAACGTTGCTACCTCCTAACCAATTTTTATGATTTTGAACACCGTAGAATTTATCAGAACTTTTGTTTTACCGAACGAAAAAAATTTTTTTTCACAATATAGCTGAGAAGATGAGGCATAAACTGTAATGATAGTTTGGGGTTTGGTCGACAGATGAGTGAGCGGTGAAGCTTAAAAACCGTTCTAAAACTGACACTTAACCATATATTCAAAATCTACTGTGTTTTATAGCTATTGATTCTGATTTCAAATGCATTTTAAAAGTGGTATCATTTATTAATAAAAAACATGTTTATTAATATTACGTTGCTGATTTTTTTGGACGAGGAATGGTTATTCGTATTATTTTAATTCTTTCGGACTACTGTTCTCATCTTGAGGGTCATTTTCACAATGTTTCGGTAAATGTTATTTCCGACTTTCCTCGAGTGCATTTTGTCCACACAGACACGTGCAACAGTGACCAGAGTACTAGGAAAAATCAATTGTAAAACTAATTTTCATCTGAAGGTTGAAGGTTCAATTGTCAGTACGAGCGAAAGAAAAATACGATTACGAAGTACTTAGGTCGCTATCCAGTCATGTATATCAGAACAAGAGCATGCTACTTTCGTGAAGTAATTAAATGGCTTTGTTCTAAATTCCATCCAAATTACCGAATACGTCATAAAGTTTACCGAGTTCGACAAGATAGATTTTAAGAATGGCTGGGGGTTACACCGACCGAGACGTTGTGTATATAACCCTCAATATGAGACCAGTAGTCAGAAATTGCAAGTATACTATGTCGGGAGATGAGCAAGAAGATGCCTGTTTACATTAAACTTAAACTTCTGTGTGTCAGGACAGTTGGAAAAGCAGGAACTTGGAAGAGAGTTCCATAGTCTAGCAGTTCTGAGGAAGAAACTTTTAGAGTAAAATTGTTTTTTACATCTAGGGAACTCTATTAAGTAGGGAATGCAATTGCGTACTTGTCGAGTTTTTCTGTAGAATTTACGGCGAGAGAGTACAGGAGCGCGTATTTCATCAGAGCATCAACAATAGAACAGACAAATTGATGTAACATTTCTTCGATGAGAATTCAGGGCCTATCAGGTTGTGTGAAGGAGCGAGAGACAAGAAGCAAATGCACTAGCCCAAATGTGACAACAATACTCCATACATATGCAAATGTTGGCCTTGTAGAGCTACAGGATACTTTCAGACGTAAGTAATTTTCTAGCACGGTAGAGAGAGCCAACATTCCCCGCAGCGGCCCTGACAATGCTCACGTTGTATCTCTTCCAACTCATGTTGCTTGCGAACATAAAGCCGAGTAGTTTGAATGAAGTACTTTAAATTAATGTATTTATAGCCATAGCTATTGGGTGTTGAGAATGTTTCTTGTAATTATTTAATAAAACAAGCTTAGCCTTGGATGTATTGAATGTGATCATTCATTTTTGTCCCTATTCCATTACAAATTGTAGGTCTTCATCTAGTATTTCTTCTATTTCCTTAGATATGTGTTCATTCGTATTCCACTCGTGACTGTTTTAGATCGTTTTGTCATTAGCAGATATACACATCTCAGAGACAATTTTACCAGGGAGGTCAGTTATGAATATTAGAAATAAAAAAGGTCCAAGGATAAACCGATGAGGTACTCCAGCATTTATAGCATATCGTTTATATGTACGACCGTAGAGAATACCCTGGATTCTTCTCTTATTTTAGAAGGATTTAATTATGTTAAGTATTCCTTCAGTAATACCGAATGATCTGACTTTTCCTGAGACGACCATCGTGCTATGCCCCGTCAAAAACCTTAAATATTTATGAGGTTACAACTCCACAGTCCCCGGTGTTGTCCAGTGTATGGTATATACGTTCATTGATTACAGTTAGAATAACTGCTGTAGAGCGGGCTAGCTAAAATCCATATAGTTGGTTAGAATTTAGCAGATGTCAGCTGATCGACTAGAGCTTAGTTAATTATGGACTCAAATATTTTGGTGAAAACGCGGAGGATGCTATTTGGGCGATAATTTAATGGGTCAGTTTTTTCAGTCAGAAACAGAGAAAGTGGTCTATGAACTTTAATAATTATTTGAAATTTGGTCGAAAAATGAGTGAGCGGTGAAACTTTAAAGCAGCTCAAAATGACACTTAACAATATATTCAAACACGGAAGTATTTGAATGATATATTGTTAAGGTCATAAAGCGGCATGAAACTATTGAAACGATGTCTGGTAGGGGAATATTCTTACATTAATTAAATATCTTTGTATACAAACTTAAGACATACATAGAGAACTTTTAAAAAATAATTTTAGTTGATGCGATCAACAGATACTTGAAATTTATTAACCGATAATATATATATATATATATATATATATATAAATTATAAAACTAAAATGACTTGTAACGGGTGTTGTGACCACACATCCAGTTTACTACTTCCGGTTGCGCATCCAGTTTACTACTTCCGGTTGCGCATGCGTGCATAAACTTATACCCATACTAGCGTAAACAAATAAACGCAAATCGCTACTTTTGCAGAATTTGAACTGCGCACTGAAATATTAATATTGTTATTTAGAAATTATTATTTAACATGGGAAAGGTAGTTATGATTTGCAACTATTCTGTATTACAACTATATTGTCGCAATTTTCTTACAAAACATTAATTGATAAAGATCCGTTGACAACCATGAAAATAATTTACAACGGCGATTTCACCACCGCCAGTCTTTGTTTTTAAATTCATTCTCCATTTTTTAAAACACCTTTCTTAAAAACATTTTAGACTACCAACATAAATAAATAACGCCGAAAATATATATTTTTTAATTTTGCGTTACAAATAGACAATTAACGCTATAATAAAACGTATTGTTTTACTGTGTACGTTTTCAGCCTCCAAATTCTTTTTTACGCGCTTTAATTAAGCAAATAAACAATTGATTATAGCTTCTGCTTTTTTTACATCGTTCATTTCCGTATTACGTTTAACTTATTTTAACGCAATTTTCTTACAAATATATCTAATTTAACCCATTGACAATCATAAGAGCATTTTAAAACGCCGAGTTACCCACTGCCTTCCTTTTTTTTAATATATTCTCCATTTTTTAATACAACTGCTTAAAAATATTTATATATTTTCTTCTACACTAACAACATAAATATATGACCGTCTTATAAAACCACCTATTATATATATACATATATATATATGCATATATGTATATATATACATATATATACATATATATATACATATATGTACACATATATATGCATATATATACATATATATATATACATCTATATATACATATGTATACATATACATATATAGAGAAAATAAAAAAGGAACAAACCGTATTATGTGTTCACCAACGTTTCGTCTTTATTTCGAGACTTCCTCTGGGTGAATGAGATTAAGAAACCAAAAAATATACCAGTACAAAAAATATTTGAAAAAGTTTCACGTGCACAGTGTGACGCAGTTCTATTAAAGAGAAACGGAAAAATTGATGTTGGAAATTCAAAAAGGAAGGGGGGCTGGCGCTGTTAAAGAGAAAGGAAATTTTAGTGACGTCATATAGTCGTTAATTTAATTTTAAAACTATGAACGCAAGTTTATATTCTTATTGGGAAAAAGATATATCTGTTGAAATTTAAATATAAGTTTGTAACAGGAATGAAATTAGTGTTTTTTATGTAATTTATTGATTGAGATTATGTGTTAATTATTACAGGGGGTGTTTGAATGGTGTGAGAAAGTTAACCTGTGTCCACAGTTAAATGATGTTCTTTTAATAACAGTTTACTTATTAATGGCGCTATGTTATAGAAACCTCCACGTTGTTTAATAGTGCTTGAAATTGCGATAAGCGCAGATTCAAGGAGTCTCCGGCGCGGTTTATTTGAAATGAATTTAACTACTTTTGCTTGTTTAAAATCAAAGGTGTGGTTATGTTGCAATGTATGAGAGAATAATGCACTTAGGGAATTGCTATTTTTTATATCTCTTTTGTGTTCATTGAGCCTTTTTTCCAATTTACGCTGAGTTTCACCAACGTATTTATGATGGCAATTATGGCAAGGAATAGTATATATACCTCCATCGGAAACTGGTTTGTTATAGAGATGTTTCGTGGTTTTTAATATATGTCTTATGGTTAGTGATGTGGTTTGTACGATAGGAATTTTTAGTTTGTTTAGTGTGTTATAAATTATTGTATTATTGGTGTGTGTAGGTAAAAGAAGATGTCTGTTTATGAGAGAAAGGTCTGGTGTGTATGATTTTTTATTATTATTTATTCTGGAAAATATTTGTGTGGCTTTTTAACAGCGCCAGCCCCCCTTCCTTTTTGAATTTCCAACATCAATTTTTCCGTTTCTCTTAAATAGAACTGCGTCACACTGTGCACGTGAAACTTTTTCAAATATTTTTTGTACTGGTATATTTTTTGGTTTCTTAATCTCATTCACCCAGAGGAAGTCTCGAAATAAAGACGAAACGTTGGTGAACACATAATACGGTTTGTTCCTTTTTTATTTTCTCTATTTTGTCGGAATACTATTTCCATTATTTTCATCATATACATATATATACATATATATGCATATATACATATATATATGCATATACATATACATATATATACATATATACATATACATACATATATACATATACATACACATATACATATATATGCATATATATACATACATATATACATATATATGCATATATATACACATATACATGCATATATATACATACCCATATATCTTTTTCTGGGTCAACGGCCCACTAGCACCGTGTATATTTGTGTGTCTGTATATGTGTATTGGGGTGGAGAGAGCTCCCGTAAGCCGTAGTGAAGGCAACCTTTCTAGGAGAAGCAAATCTCTGATTTAAAAAACCATAAAGCGGGAGACCAGTACCCGCATTAAGCTGGTCTGCAGTTTAATTTGTTGCTGGCTATCTTGTTCTTGCCTGTTGCTGGATCTCCACATTTTGATATCCGAGAGAGAGAGACATGTCTGAGGGAGTGGCACTCGTCTGACAAGACGTTGCAATCATCATATATGCATATATACATATGCATATGTATATGTATATATACATATATATATATATATATTTATATATACTTATATACATATGTATATGTATATATATGAATAAAAATAAAATAAAATTACCAGCGATAGTTGACGTTACGTTGTTTTGAAAAAAAGAAAAACCGAATGAATTTATGAAATGATCAACATTTCGTCCTTATTGCAGAGGACATGTTCAGGATATTAAAAGGAAAAATGAAAAAGAAAAGAAAACGATCGGAGACCATATGAAAATATAAAGGAAACAGTGTTAGAATCCTACCCATATCGGGAAGGAAACTCTGTGTGTGTATGGGAAGGTTGGGTTGTTCAATGTCTCTATATACACTTTTAAAAATACGTTAAATACATATGTACAATTTATTTTCCTCTAGCTTAAGAATTAAGGAAAAACGGTAAATCAAGATCTATCTTGATATTTTGTTCTTTAATTATTATTTTCCCTATACTGGAGGCTAATTGGTAGAAGCTCTTTCTTTGCGTAATAGTATTAGTGTGTAATATTAGTGCTGACTCTAAAAGTCTTCTTTTAGCTCTATCTATCACGTATTTTATAATTTTCGCATGATCTAAATGAAATGAATGATCGTGTTCTGCACAATGACAAAAGAGTGCATTTAGGACGTTACCATTCCTTATATCTCTTCTGTGTTTGTAAAGTCTTAGTTTCAATTTATCCTGTGTCTCACCTATGTATGCTTGTTGGCAATTGTTATATATATATATATATATATATATATATATATATAT
>NC_136520.1:13299655-13349655 GCF_053919585.1 Euprymna scolopes
TCATATAAACCTACGTCCCTTCCGGTTTGGCTATTGTCGAACCAGCAAAGAGATCATGTTTTATCCCGTTCTTTTCCTCCTTTGTGGTACGGGTTCGAGCCTGACTTCCTACTACCACTTATTTTTTTTTTTTGCTCAACACACACACCCAAACACCCGGGCAACGCCAGGCTGAAATGCTAGTAAACCTATAAAAATTAACGTGTCTGTCGGTGGTTGTCTGTCTGTGTCTCTGAGTCTGTCTGCTTGTATACATTCCCTATGCAATAACTTAGTCAATTTTAAGTCAACAAACTCGAGCTTTGAGATACTTTAAGGGTACTGGCATTTGAGACAATCTTTGTAATTCATTTTCGGGCAAAAATTTGGCTGTTAAGGGGTCAACGTTCAAGGAATTGATCTGTGAGATCTCTACCTAACTCCTCCGCTTATTTTGGGTATAAAAATTGAAATATTAGATATAGGTTCCTTGGACAGGAATTCAACTTAACTTGTTTTGCGCGCAAAACAATAAATGTTAAGTGGTCACAATAGGGGTCAAAGTTTAAAAATAATTACCGCTTTTTTTTTTTTCTCAACATACACCTCCAAACACCCGGGCAACTCCAGACTGAAAGGTTAGTATGTATATATATATATATATATATATATATATATATATATATATATATATATATATATATATATATATATAACTACTTCGGTTACTGACATAAAATTACTATACGAAAGTATAAATTTATGCGTAAACTTTAAGTATTTACTTCAAAAGTAGGTAGAGCTAGTAAGTAATTTATAAAATGTGTGTTAATACATCGCCATATATATTCTATGTGTTATATTTTATAAATTACTATATGTATATATATATATATGTGCGTGTATATATTTTTACATATATACATATTTATATATATATACATATATATAATTTTAAAGGAATTAGAACAACAGTGTAAAGAGCGGCGTTTTTTTATGTATTAGTAAATGCAGTAATACAATTAAAAGAAAATAGTGCTCGTTGTGATGGAGATATATATGATAATATTGATAGGCATAGATATCCTAAAGCTGTTTTTATATTGAGTAAAATTATTTATAATTAAGAATCGGTTTCGAAAGGAAGAACAAACAAAATCAATAAATTGTACGATCGTTTCGGAAATTAGGTTTTTATTGAGATAGACAATGCGTCTATTATAGAGGTATTTTATTATGTGATTTAATAAAACAAAGTCTCCTCATATGCAAAAAGTGTAGGTGTTGGTTTAAAGAAACCAAAAATAAACTAGCATTTTTTTAAGTAAGGCAAATATACCTTATCTTTGCCCGCCTTTAAAGTCCGTAAGTATCATAGTCAATCCATTCCTTAGCACGTTGCTAAATGTAGTTTATGAATGATAAAATTACTGCTCAAGACGCATTCTCTTATCTCAATGAAATCATCGTTTCCGAAACGATCGTACAATTTATTGATTCTGTTTGTTCTTTCCTTTAAAACCGATTTTTATTATGAATTAAGAATCATTTTACTCAATATAACATATATATATATATATATATATATATATATATATATATATATATATATATATAGTAATTTATAAAATATATATGGCGATTAAGCGACACTGACTATTCTGCGTTTCATCCACTATAGGATTCGTCAGGCTTATGCGCGAATTCTGTGGTTGTTTCTTGTTTTTATATATGTTGAGGATTGTAGTTAGCCAATCAGCTTTCTAGTATCCACCGTGCCCCTTCCTTTCAGCCAATGGGCATGCATTTTATCGAACAAAGGATCTGTTTTAGAACTAGGTTAGTGGTTTAAGGTAAACGTTTTCTTTTTTTTTTATATATATATAAATATACCTATGTGTACACACATACATGCATATATAAATCTGTGATCGTTCATGTGTATTCATGTTTATTTTATTTATTTATTGATTTGTTTGTTTTCTATTGATATTGTTGGTTTTAAAGCTATTTTGTAAAGCTTTCCTAGAGTAAGTTTTATTTTGTGAACACAGTTGTTTGCTATTTCTCGTCTACAGTTTAATAGATGTTGGGGTTCTTTAAAGTACAGGATTGCAAATTTTTCATGGAGGCATAATTTACATGGGTCGTCTAAATGTCTGCACGTGGTAGCTTGTCTTATTTTTTTCCATTCGACTACCGGCGAATGTCCGCTTCCTTTTAGTTCCCAGTATTTATTCGCTAGTGTTGTTTTTATACGGTGTTTTTTTTACTTTTGAATGTACTGTTGTGGTCATAGTATCGGGTTTTGAAATCTAAGGAAGTCATGCCTACGTAATATTTCTTGTTATTCGGGTTTTCTTTCGCAAATATTGTTGCTTACTAAACTACGCTTTTTGTTAGACATTTATTTTGGACTGGCAAAATGTGCGGTGTCTACAGTTGCATTTATCTTGTTTGTTATTAGTATTTTTGTTTATGGTATGGTTGTTCTTGTCCAGGGTTGGTTTGTTGTTGTTATTATTATTATTATTATTATTATTATTATTATTATTATTATTATTATTATTAACGGAGGTAGCATGCTTTCGGTTCTTAAGTCAGGACAAGATAGGGGACCTAAGTAAGTTAGAATCGTATTTTTCAGTCGCCCAATTTGAGAATTGACCCTTCAATATTTAGTAGAATATCAATATTACAATTAATTTGTCGAAGTGCTCTAACCATTGCGCCACGAACTTACAAACATTGTCAAAGATCGACAAAATCTGCTGAAAAAATGGGGGATGTTGCATCGGCCAAAACATGGCGAGAATATTAATCGGAAATAAAAACCAGATTCAGCTTAATATAAATATTGCACATTATCAGTCTTTATCTCAGTAATGCCGAAACAATTTGCAAAATATTGTTAATATTTTTTGTTGAATACAATTAGTTGATAAAAGATTATGTGTAGAGTTATAAATTATTTATTAGAAAAGTTGCCAATTTTTGTATGATTCGCTTCATAGAACAAAGTTAAAAGCAAAACTACCCAGGGGTGCCATTACGTCATATCTTGTTTACAGACGGATTGGGCTAACAAAGAAAAATTATAAAGGCGAAAGCATTTTATAATCGCTTGGTTTGATATCATTGTTGAAGTCGTCACTACCCCGTGAAATAAAGTCGCCCCACCCATAAAAACGATGACTCAGAGCAAAATGAAACTCATTTTTGTGTTAATAATTCATTTGTATTATTCGCACCCAGCGAATTGCGGTCAGTAAACTACTATATCTAATCAAATATTTAAAAGAGATGCTTTGTTTGAATTCGGATTCAACTTCCTGTTCAATGGAGAAATACGATTGAAAAGGAGGTTCTAAAAGTCTATCAGTCAACACACACACACACAAACATATATATATATATATATATATATATATATATATATATATATATATATACATACATAAAGTACATAAACTTTTCAATCAGGTTTTCATACGAGAAAACATAACAAAGGCATGTTTATATGTACGGTCGTTTCAGAAACAATATCGTTTTATTCATTCGATTAAAAAGCAGGTTCTAAAATGTTTTATGATATATATATATATATATATATATATATATATTAAGTAATGTGATTTATAATTTAAAAATTAAAAAAAAAATTTTAATTTAAAAATCAAATTTTAATTAAATTAAAAATCAGTTTCATAAGAAGGAACAACAACAAAGTCAATTATATATATATATATATATATACATATATGTATATATATATATATATATATATATACATATATATATATATATATATATTAGCATTTAAGACCAGCGTCGCACGGTTGTTTGGATGTGTATGTTGAGAGAAAAAAAAGGTCAATTTTTTTTAAAATTTGACCCCTATCATTACGCCATAAGATTTATTGTTTTGGCCTAAAATAAAGTTATTAAGTAAGACCCATGTAAAAGGAACCTATATCTAAAATTTCAAGTGTTTAGCCCCAAAATTGTCCAGGAGTTTTGTAGAGTCCCCAAAAGTCAAATCGTTGAACTTTGACCCCTTAATGGCCAAATTTCTGCCGAAAACCGATCACAAACCCTGTATATCAAATTTCGAGTCTGTAGACTTAAAATTGACAAAGGTATGGCGTAGGGAAATGTACACACAGAGATAGACAGACACCCATGCCCAGAGATACACAAAAACTGTCACTTGTAGATTATATATGCTGGGTTCCCCATAATGATTTACCCATAATTTCGGTTGATTATTTACCAAAGGGATTTAGTTTAAGATTTTGAAAGTTTTTTTTATTACACCTCTATATATCTATCAATATTCGATTGATGTTTCATTCATTTCTTTCGTGTATTCGGTAAATTATGTCTGATAAGGTTAAGCGGGCGTTAGCAACAAGTGCATCATTAAACAGCTCAAGATGTATCGAAAAACAGTTTTCAATGCCTGAGAACAAGTTCAAAAGACAGGCACAACCTCTGGTAAACCAAATCCAGGCAGACCGCGCTTAATTCGCACCAAAATTGTTATTTCTGCAGTGAAAAAGAAGATGGCGCAAAATCCACAGAGAAGTGTTAGGAAAACTGCGAAAGAGGCAAAGATCTCAAGATCTTCGAAGCAAAGGATTGTTTAAAATGATCTTCAGTTATGTCCATACAAAAAAACAGTCCCGGCAGTGAATTTCGGAACCCTCGAAGCAGAAATTACTGCAGAGGGGCAAGTTAATATTGCAAGAGATGGACCGAGCCGCAGGAAAGTCTTCATCTGGTCTCATGAGAGGATTTTCGCGGTGGAGGCTGTGACCAGTAAGCAGAACGATCGGGGTTATGCCAAAAGTAAAACGTGCTTGTCAGTCAACGCCAGAATCCATTTGAAACACCAGAAGCCTGCTTCAGTCATGGTCTGAGCTGCTGTTACATCCGATGGGAGCAAATCTCCGTTGATCCTGATTAGGAAGGAGTGAAAGTCAATAGTCAAGTTTATTTGAATATGTTGGAGGAACAGGTTCTGCCGTGGCTCACTGAATCATTTGGGGATGATTTCTTCTTCACACAGGACGGTGTTCCAGCTCACACAGCGAATGTGACTCAACATTGGTGCAAGTACCATTTCCTAGGCTTCTGGGACAAACAAATGTTGCCACTATTAAGCCCAGATATCAATCCTATGGACTTCGCTATCTGATCCATTTTGGAGAGCGACTTTCGAGATGTTCCTATCCCAATTTGGACTCCCTGAAGGCAGCCCTTCATTCTGCTTGGGCCAATTTGCACGAAGAAGTAGTGCGGCGTTCTTGCGCTTCAGTGGCAGCACGTATCGAGTATTTAATCCAAGAAAAAGGCGGCCATTTTGAAATTTAATCTGTTGACTTTGTTTGGAATAAACTTCTAAACAAACTGATCAAGCATTTATTCATTTTCTTTTCTAGTTTTAATTTTCTTAAAGTTTTCCTATGTGTAAGCATGTATGAGTCACCCTGTATATATATATATATATATATATATATATATATATATATACATACATATATATATATACATACATATATATATACATATACATACATATATATACATATACATACATATATATATACATATACATACATATATATATACATATACATACATATATATATATACATATACATACATATATATATATATACATATACATACATATATATACATACATATATATATATATATATATATATATATACATATACATACATATATATATACATATACATACATATATATATACATATACATACATATATATACATATACATATATATATACATATATATATATATATATATATATATATATATATATATATAGTGTAGTGGCTCTGAACAAGGGTAGACATTTTGAATCTCTTGCCTCTGCGCCCAATATGGTTGACTGGGATCACTGGTCTTCACTCATCTCTTAATTATCTCACTTGCTAATTCGAAAAGCTATACTATGGGTACTGGCCTCGGCAGGCCTGGGTAACCTTGTGAGAGGAAGATATTGGTACACAACCGCTATGCGAAGTGTCTGAACAAACATTCAGAGTCCAGGACCGACAAAATAGCTGGTATGATGCTCAGCCACACAGAAACCTTACCAAGCTGGCTCAGTATTGGCTCCCCACAGATCTAGGAGATGGACCACTCACAAAAAAACTTCGATCGTGTTTATCATCTTACGTATAGCACAACCTGCACCTATATTGACAATATTAATTCGATGGAAAGAGTATGCTTAGCACAAGCAATGACCACTTTTAACAAATCAAAGTGCGGTTGTTTATTGAACCATTTTCACGCATTTAACCCTAAGATTTGGCACATCCTTATGTGTTGTTTTTTTTTAATAAATGACAATAAACTATGTGGTGACGAGCGGATTATGACGAGATCACGTTAAAGATGTCACGTGTAGTTTCTAGCATGAACGTTGCCCATAGATTGTAAAAGGCAGATGAAAGTTTTTTTGTTTTTGTTTCTGCTTTTTTCATAAACCAGCAAGGAATTGTGTGACTCTTGTCCGTTTTCGTAACAAAGCAAACTTTTATAGGACAGCACTGATTTCTGATTCAGCAGGAGGTTAGGGTGAAGGTATGACCTAAAAATGTTTACATGTTCTTATCCTAGTCATCTGGTGCAGATGTCTGGACATCGAATATTTACACCCAAATCAAGAATAGAAGCAAAATACATGGAACGAATACGTTCATTGCGAGTTGGAATGTAAGACAACCTCAAAAAGAAGTGTGAACGAAAAACTGCTATCATAGCACATCTGTTACGGCATCATAAAATGTGTCTTGCAGTTCTTTACGAAACTAGGTTTGCTGATACAGGGTAGCTAGATGAATTTGAATACGGATACACATTTTACTGAACTGGAAAACCAAGTTCTGAGAAACGTAAATCTCGCGTTGCTTTGCCATAGTCAAAGAGCTTGTAGTGATTATACCGGAAATGCTTCCAACTGGATTTCTTGCAATTTAGCAGCTGAAACGCTATCCTTACGAGCAAAAGATCGAATTGCCTGCATAGAGACAATAAAAGAACATCGTTTGACTTGACATTACCAATTCCATATGAACCAATGATATTTCTTCAAAATTGTGTTTCACTCACACGAGCTTTGAAGTCACCCAATACAAACAGCTTATCCTGTATACAAGCCTTGTTAATCTGTTCACGAAAAGAGGGGTAAAACCTCTTTTTGTGTTACTCAAATGAATTATGTGGAAGCGCATAGCAATTAAAAAATCTAGCACATTTTCCATTCTTACTGCAACGCAAAAGGAAATAAATCTTTTATTCATACCACCAGGCAGGTATTAAGATTTTTTGCAATATCATTCAATATGATGCCTCAACACACGTGTTGTGATAGTTCTTTTTCAGTCAGGGGTCTTTGTTTTTCTAACAATTAGTATAACACATACTAAACTTATTCACCAGCCGAAACCAAACGATATGCCTTCTCCACAAGCAGTGGTATATATTGATGGTCAAGCTTTGAAAACATTATCTTCTTTTACATACCTTGGATCTTTTTGTCTGATGATGATAAATTTGAAAGCTAGTGAGGAATTTGGTTGGTTGAGAAATAGACTCTTGAAAACCCACGGGGTGTCTTTAAAAGTGAAAGTTTCAATGCTTTCCGGCTGACTACAATATGGCTGTCTTCAAGTCTAACGTAAACAAGTTCTTGATGAGCCGTTCCATATAAGTTACCAAATTTACCAAATTTTCATTACTGATGATTACTATACTGTCCAATTTCTACTGTACACTCTTTAACCCTTATCCTTGAGTGACCTCTTGGCCTTGATAATGTGGTGATGCCTATGTAAAAAAAAATGCATTTGTGACGTTCGGCTGCATATGAAATTGTCTGTTTTATCGGATTTTTATTATCGCTTTTCAATACTTATCGGCGGCATTCCGATTACAAACTTATTTAAGAACATCTCCGACATATAAAGTACGTTTGTGTGAAATGTAAACAAAATGCCTCTACTCCGATGTTTTGGAGTGCATGAGTTACGAATGCACACACCCACAGACACACACAGAATATCAAATAGTGGAAAATTAATGATTAGGGCTGTGACAACAGCCTATTCATATTTTTTGTTTTGAATATTGAGTGTATGTACGTTAATATCTTACTTTTTTTTATAAATACTGATGTGGTTTCGGTTGATTGACTGTGCCTTATAGTGTCAGATATATACTTGAGCGGCAAAATAATGCTAGGAATATTCTGTTGTCACAGTCCTACTAAGTATTCTTGTACAAGATGTTTTCTCCCTTCTCATTTATCTTCCCTCTTTCGCTTCTTTTCATCTCTCTATCCTCTTTCCTTATCTCTCTTATATTTTCCCTGCTTCGCCCCTATCTGCACTTTCTCCCTCTGTCTCATTTATGACTGATACCACCTCTTTGATACCACGCCCATCGAAACGCATGCAGCCTGTTATATAAATAATTGAATAGATGTGGACGCTCTCTACTTTAATCAGTTCTCCAGATATATCGATCTTCAAACATGACGAATCAAACAGCGAAAAAGACAACAAGCGAGAAATTACAAATTGAAAAGAAAGGAAAAACTTAAATAAATAAACATTTACTTTTATAAAATAATTTAAATATCGAAAATTCCGTAAAAAAACAAACACATTGGCCAACGTGCGCGTTTCGTCCTGTTCATATTGTCTTTGAAACTCTAAGTACCATCTACAGAACTCTTGAAGGATGCTTGACATATAAAAGGCTTGTGACAAATACCGACTGTCAAGATAACTCTTAGCGCTGGGATTGATGGTTTATTATCATTATCTGTTTTGTATTATACAAAATGTGCTCTGCATCGTTGCCCAGAACAGCAGTACAACGTCTTGTTATTGATTCCCTGGATCTGTAAATTAACCCTTCTCTGTTTGCCTGTCCGAACTTTTTTCAATAACTACGACTTGGATTTTTTTGAATTTTTGCACAAACATTAAACATGACATGAGTAAATAAGTAGGAGAGCGGATTTTCCGGAAAATTTCTGGCTGTCCCCCCCCCAGGGATGCCTTTTGGGTTAAAATGGCTAAAGTTGACACTGTTGTGCTTATCAAAAAAAAAATGATGCCTTGGTGTCTTATAACATTGTCTGAAAAGTTGTAACTAACTGATTTCTATATAATTCTGTTTGTTTATACTTCGCGATAACTCCAGCGACTCTTTGATGGCTAATAAATACATTCTATTTTGGGGACTATTTTCTCATATTTGTCCAAAATTTTCTGTGTATATCTATTTAGCAGTTTTGCACGGTGCTGAACTCAAATATAAATATGTGAAGGCCTTGGGGAATTTGGGGGCTAATTGGGGGAGGGGTAAATGATGGGCTTAGTCATTTCTTTTTTTGCATGGTGCAAAATTAAAATTTACATATATTAAGGCCTGAAACAGCACCGTTTGTTTATTTTCACAAGGATTTGACATCTCTGAGGACATTTGGGATAAATAGGGAAGGGCAGATGCTGAAATTAGCCATGTTTTTAATGCCTCGTTCACTGTGCACTTGAGGAACCATGCATGATTCACTTGTTGACATTATTATTGTTATATTATGAACCTTTTTTCTAGAATTCAAATACACAACAACACATTTGGTATAAGCAACAGTCCTTTTTTATTCCTCGTTGTTTCTCTGTTATGGTAGAGAGAGAGGGAGAGAGAGAGAGAGAGAAGAGTGGGATAGAGACAGAGAGGAGTATATAGTTGCGTCAACTTGGTTGACAATCAAATCTCAATCTGCCAATATTTTTGTGTCATTTTTACTGTCAACTTTTAAAAGCATCAACATACCCAGATTCCTTTAACTGTTACATTCATTCTCAAACAATAACAAATTTTGGTTATATTCATGAGAAATATTAAAACAGTTTTTATTTAGCTGTCATGTTCCCCACATTCCATCCGCAGACGCGTGCCACATTTTTATCCATATAAATACATATATGTGTATATACATATACACATATATACGCTAGCATGTTAACCCGGCTTAGACCGCGCCCTTTGTGTAACACTATTACGTTAACCCTATCGACTGTTTTACCCTTTTTCATCTCTCCCTCTTTTTTTTCGTTTCCTCTCCTTATTTAATTATTCGTTGCCGCAATACTCAGCTCTCTCTCTCTCTTCCTCTCTTCCCCTCTTTCTTTCGAGTCATACTAACACATACGCAGAAAAAATGTACCTTTGACAACTTTCAAAAACAAGTTGGCATTTTCTTTTCAAATATAAAAAATAAAAATTACACGGGTAAAAATGGAACCAGAGTATAAATAAGAAAAAAACGGTTGACACTGCTAAATGGATATATATCTAAATGGATATCTCACAACGTATTCATCAAAATCTGTTATGCAATTATTCAATGGAAAACATTTAAAATCTATAAATTACATAGAAAAAAATACAGGTAAGTCTCCCAAAAAACAAAAACGAAATGCTACTTTGTGGGATATTTGAGGTAATTGTTTCTGAATCGGTAATTTCGTACTCAAGGGTCTAAAATTACTCTGTAACTTCTTTTTTTTTAGTAAGGTGGTCACCACTTATCAAGACCCGGAAACCACTCAGGGATAAGGGGCATTGCATGTACAGTACGTTAGTGTGGAGATTTAATAAAGTGTCTACTAAAGGGGGCGATCCATCAGGAATTTGTTTACATTGGACTTGAAGACATCCAGGTTGTAGTAAAGTGGGAAGCGGGCAGACGGAACAGAGTTCCACATGCGTGCAGTTCTAAGAAAAAAGCTTTGTTAATGAAATCTACGTTTTGATTTAGGCGCAGATAAAGAGTGGCGAAAATTTTCGACATTTGATTCAGCTTGACGGGTGTTTTTCGTAAAAAAATTGGCGAGGTGGGGACCAGAGATTGGAGTTCAGACGAGCACCTGCTATGGAAATAACAATAAAACAAAGACAGGCTCGCAACGTCTCTTCTGTGGGAGAGAGGTTGCAGGGAAGAGAAAAGGGTTTGAAATCCTCCAACCTGCAGTAACCATAATTTTCTACACTAATGAGTGAACAAGAATTACACGCCCGCTCTGAAGTTACAAATAATTAATAGTTTTCAAAAAAATATTATAGAGAGATTATCAAAACAATACATTTTATAAACATATTTATTAACACCATACACTCATAAAACGCACTCACCCCAAATAAAACTGAATGAGTTCAAAGTACAAAAAAAACAAGAAGAATTAGAAAATAAGTAAATAAAAAATAAAGGCGATAAATATATGAGATCGCTATTAGCACAATGGAAGCTGAAAATACATAAATAAGACAAACTCAAATAAAAGAACACGAATAAAGAAACAGAAAGGGTAAAAACACACAGGCTTTCAAAAGAGGGGCGGAATCCTCGAACGATAATCAGGGACAAAATAAAAACTACCCGTAAAAGTAATGAAAAGAAAAAACAAAACAAAGGGAAGTGACTCTTGGAACGGGCGACAACCAGGATCGATATTCGTTTGTCGCCAACCACGAGGCTAGGCTGCGGTTGGTCTAATCGACTTCACTACAGATCAATACGGTCGGAAGACAAACGTGAATATAATGGCCGACCGCCGACCAACACTTCAGTTTTACCTACAAATAACTCCACATTGACCGACTTAACACAGACATACTTAACGCACACACACACACACACACACACACACACATGTATATATGTGTGTGTGTGTGTGTTTGTGTGTGTGTATGTATGTTGAGTGCACTTGAATCTGTGTGAAGCTAAGACTAGTGTGGTTCCAACGAGAGAAAAGAGTATATTTATATATTTTTCGAGATTCCTTTATCCTTAAATATTTTAGTATTTTTCAATTTTTTATGCGTATGCTAAACGTGCTGCGAGTTTTTCTATCACCAGATATTACCTTTGTTTAATTATAAAAATACATATCTTAAGTAAAATTCGTATATATATATATATATATATATATATATATATATATATATATGGATATATAGTAATCCACATACAGTTCTGTTTCACAGCTCATCAGTGTAGTAAGCCAGGCACCTACCTCAAGCCAGAATTGAAACCCCCCTCCCAAATGACAGTAAAGGGGTCTTACCATTACGCTATTCGGCTGATGCTCTTCGGGTAGTAAATTAACGATGTTTTGACATCGCCCAAATGCCGAAGCTCTATTTGTTTACACAAAGAGCATCGCTTAATACGATAATGGCAGTTTGTATATCACTTCCCAATATAAGATAGCGAGCATTATGGCCATCCACGTACAGTACTGTTTCACTGTATCACATCTCAGCATTGTAGCTAGACAGGCAACCACCTCAAGCAAGGATCGAAATCAGACTACCCAAAATAAAAGTTAAGGGTTCTTACAATTATGCTATCCAACTGCTGTAATGCGAGTAGTAAATTAACGATATTATGACATATGTTACATATTTTAATATATGTGTATATATGTACACGTGAACAGAGAGAGAAAAAGAGAGAGAAAGAGAGAGAACGAGAGAGGAAAAGTTATAGAGAGGAATATAAAAAAATTACAAACCAAGTTCTATAGTATGCAACGTTGGAGTTTTCAAAATTATCTCGGAATGATTAAATTAGAGATGCTTACATATCAGTACTATATTATATTAATATTGCACTGTTATTTTATTTTCACATGGAAGTCTAAAATTAAACACGAAACGATGATCATATGACATATGATGAGCATATATATATATGTGTGTGTGTGTATATATGTGTGTATATATATATATATATATATATATATCCGCTTATCTCAACATTCTTTCCAGTCGTCTGTTGTGGATTGCGCAACCCTTGCCTCACAATTTCACGCGCAGCTGCCCCTACAGGGGAGGTATCCTTTGCCTTTGAAGACTTAAAGTTATCGAAGATATGATTTAAAAAATATAAAATAAATTCAAAATTTCGGTCTTTATCCGACTTTCCTTCGGCAATTAGACAGAGCTTCTTTTTTTTAACCTCATTCTCGTATTTAATGGTGAATGCCTGTGTCTGAGAACCCGCGTTTTATTGTTGTAAATGGCGATTATAATTGTAGTTTACAGTAATCGCCTATATTGGATGCTGTTCGGTGTTCGTTCATATTTGTGTCCCCGGAAATGGCGCCATTTCCGGGGAGATATATATAAACTGAGACTGAAGAGCTCCTTAAACACACGCATACTCGAAACACACACACACACACACACACACTCACACACATGTGTCTGTGTCTGTGTATGTGCGTGTGCGTGTGCGTGTCTGCGTATACTTCTTTGTTCTCTTACTTTCGTTTTCCTCTCTTGCTTTGATAACTAAATCACTTCGAGCGAACAAGATTAGCTTTTGAGAGCACTGCGATTCTCGTCTTTTCCTCTTAAGCGAACCAACAGACTGTGTCATGTAAGAGCGACCTTGTAACCAAGCAACGGGCATCTACTGACCCAGGCCAGGTTAACCCATCAGGGTGTGTTGCTTTGTCGAAAGTAATTACTTTCCGAAAGGCTGGCATGAAAGACCGACTACGTCGCACAATTGACTTCATTAAGCGAAGTACTCATATTATTATTAGTATCACTGTATTCGCTTTTCATTGACATCATCAGGATGGTTTGCTTTCGAAAAATATTTATTTATTCTGACGTAAAATACTGTGTATATCGCTATTGCGTCACCGGCTATTGAGACTTAATACCACTCGAGCTTAAAAGTAGAGTAGATATATGAATTTTAGTTGCTTAAAGAACATTTTTATGAGAGTATTGAAAATAATGAATAAAATTAACAAAATGCAATAATCTATACTAGCGGGACCTGTGGAAGTTCCACAGCGGTCTCATTCATATGTAATATATTGATGTTGGCATTCTGTAGATGTTTAATGTAAATGGAGACGCTCTTATATTATTGTAGCGTTTTTGTTAAAACTGCCATCTAAGCTAGCACGAACGCCCGTTCGTAAAGTACGCTTAAATATAATAGTTTAATTCTTGAAGAGTGCGTATATATTATTGTAGAGTTAATGTTCTATCGATTGTTATATATTATAAATTTACGATTTCAAAAATAAAAGAATATATATCAATATGACTGGGGTGCATTAGCTTGAACCGAAAACGAAACAAAAACTTATGAATATATATATATATATATATATATATATATATATATATATATGTATGCATATATATATATATATATATATATATATATAACTTGAGTTCCTTCAGGCTGAATCGAAACCGAAACCGAAACCAAAACTTATGAAGAATTCTTGATAAAATTATTTATAAAAAAATAGATTACTAGAATGTCGACAGTTATAATCGAGACCGAAACCAAAACTTATGAAGGACCCTTGGTAAAATTCTGTATGTCAAGAAATGGAAGTACATAAAATTTAACGACCCGGATGTAAGCGTGACACAGAAAATACACACTATTTTTGAACTAGGATTTAAAGAGAACAATATTTAGGATGAGGGAAAGTAGACCAGGGGTAATGTGTGTAACAGACTGGAATCATTGAAAAGAAATAATGATATGAAAGTTCTGTATCATAAAACACAAGCTACGAGAAGTTTTTTTTTCAGCTGTTTAGAAAGTCGCATACTTTATTAAACCTTCCTCCCAGAGACCTAAGCTTATACCTAACTCAACAATTACGAAAAAAATATATTTCTTCCTCAGACATATTGTTATCTCTCCCTCTCCCCTCTCTCTTTCGCCCTCTCTCTCTCTCTCTCGTGAAAAATATACGTAATCATACTCAAATGGTAAAGAAAATTATGCGAATAAAATGTAATATAGTTGTCCCAAGCAAAAAAAAAAAAAATAGCAGCATCCTTCCTGTCAGTAAAATTTTTAATTGTTAAGAATTCTAGGCAAAAAGATAATATAAACCCAGTGTGAACAAGTAAAGTTTTATTGTAGTACGATCCTGAGTGTAATTGGCAGTAACAAAGATAACGGCGTGGAAGCAGTGCACTTCAGATCAGATCCTTAGTGTAATTGGCAGTAACAATGATGGCGGCGAACTAAGTAAATCCAAAACACGACAATTTTTATAGCAACTTTATAAGTTTTTCATTGGTTGCTCACCATGACTTGTAGTTATAAAAACAATCGTCGAAATCACTACGACTGGAAAATTCAAAGTAATTCAATGTATTTTATAAAATGATCCTGGTATTTGATTAGTTTGTTATCACTCCTGGTTCTAAATACAATCGTCTAAATATTTGTTATCATACTCAATATTTAATGCTCAAAACTATTGCATGTTTTCACATGGTACGATCACAGACCTGGTCAGAATAAAAGCTGGTTCTTTAAAAGATATCGCGAATATATTGACCTTGCCTTCAGCATATGTCACCACCATATTAGCTTTAATTCATTTATCTGGTTTTCAATCAGTGATATCCCTTAATGTATTCCGATGTCTAAATTGCAGACATGGGATAGTAATTGTGTTCCAGAAATCCATAAGAGTATTTTGTTTATTCTGTAAGGTCGAATCTTCATTCTGTCTGTTTGTATTCGGTAATCCCTTGAAACTAAGTAATAATACGGGACGCACAACATACCAGACAGTGTTGATCTTGCAGGTTGCCGATTGCGAAGATTTATTTTATTTATTTTATTATGCCACATTAATGCAAGCGATGATTTCTGTTTGTCTCATCACTGTTTGAGAAACCAAGATTTTAAAAGATGTCACGCATATGATGTTTGATACATCAAAGCAATCTAATTTCGGAGTTAGTAAACATAGGTTCTCTCTGTAAAACTATTCGTCGGTCATTGCTGTGTGACGGACATACCTGTTACATTAAACGTTCTGGAAACGGTCCGCGCTTGAAGATCTGTTTATTAGACGACTTTTTTTTTTACTAGGTACCGCCTTCTCATCCCAGAATTACGTCTTGTTCTTTGAAGGTTAGAATCTTCTCTTTCTTCGGGCCCGTTTCCTTTGACTCAAGACATATATTCAATACAGGCACAAAAACGCCCAACACAATTGTAATATATAAGATCTTAATTATTTTATTTTACAAAATTTATACAATATATATTACAATATTAACATGCAGATCATAATATTAACTAAACGAAATTGGTTCCTTTGTACAGATTGTGATCTCTAACCATGACCAGATGGAAAATGTTCATAAGATCTCAAGCGTATCAAAGTAATCGTGGTTTGACACAATATTTCGTTGTCTTTGTTGTTAATATTAATCTGTCTACATTGCCCCGTCTTTCTCTTTCTCTCTTTCTTTCTTCCCCCTGTCTCTGCCCCTCGTTCTCTTTCTTTCTTGCTTGTGTCATCACGAGAGAAAGAGATAATTATTAGTATAGGCAGATCTTTGAAGCACATCAGCGCAACGGTCAGCCAACTTTCTCGTGCTTATAAAATTTTTCTTGAGTATTAAAAAAATCTATTTACATAAAAAACATGCAGTGTTCATGTATTTAATACAATCATTCAATCCTATAACAAAGAGAGGAGAAAATTAATAAAAATGTAACCAATGATGCCGTAAACTCGAAGAGAAGTTCCGTAGACCAGAGGCTGGTGTCTTCATATCAACCTCGTTATCATAAGTTTACGTGCCCAGTATTTAAGTCCCGTTCGGTACAGACACCCAGAACGCGGATACACACAAGAGACACAACATTCCCTAACAAATGATAAGGCCGCACTCTATTCTTTGGGGGAAAATTGCTCAAAGCATATGTAAATAACGAACACGTGATACAGACAAAATACGCTGTCTACGTAAATTTCAGTGCAGAAATGAATATTTAACATACATTTTAATAGAACACTGCTAGATATTGATTATTTCAAAATTGTTTATTCCATTTGGTTTTTTATTATTGACACTGCTTATCAAGTGATCAAGGCCACTATATGGTAAAGCTTAATGAATTTCAGACGGACGGTGAAACAATCCGTGATGATATGTAATCGTAAATAGGAAAATATTTGATTATAAAAAAGACGGCTGATCAGAATTTTTTATTATTATATATCGTTTTTTTTACAGAAAATAGTTATCAGATTTTCTATCGGTAGCCTCCTCTTGCAAACTTCCATAAAAAACACCCGACTAGCTACAACCACTATTAACAATTTCCCACCCTCCATGTGTGCTTAAATATAAACGCATATTCCATGAACAAAGTTTTTTTTTTTCCTAAAACTTCTAGCCTATACAACATTATTCAAATGGAAGCGAGTTCTTCTGGAGTCGTCCTTTAAATAATTAAAATTTACTAGAAAGTATTATCCGGCCTGGAAAGAGATCGGAATAGACCTCTTCTGCAACCTCTTTCTCATAAAAGAGACGTTGCGAGACTGTCTCTGTTGTATCGTTATTTTCATGGCAAATGCTCGTCTGAACTTCAATCTATACCCCCCTCTCCAAACATTCACAAGAAACACTCTTTTAACTGTAAACACTATCAATAATTTCCCACACGCGTTATCTGTGCCTAAACCTAAATGAAAATTTAATGAAAAAAGCGTATTTCTAAGAACTGCACACCCGTGGAATTCTCTTCTGTTTTCCTGCTTTCCAGCTGACTATAATATGACCGCCTTCAAGTCTAATGTAAACAAGTTTTTGATGAGCCGTACCCCTTAAGTAATTCAATTTACTAAATATACACTTCAAACGACTACTATTGTGTTGTTCTTTTAACCATTGTGCACTCATTAACTCTTATCCTCGAGGGGCTCTGGGTTTCGATAAGTGAAGATTCCTTTGTAAAACAAATTACCCAATTTACACTATTTACGCTTACAACATTGCCAATTCAATTTACATTCATGAACTCTTATCCCTTAAGTTGCCTTTAGGCTTTGATAAATAATACTCCCTTAAAAATAAACAAAAACAACTTCAAAACGACTATGTTGTAACCACTTATAACGGGATAGTGATCCAGGGCAGTCCCCCCCCAAAGAAAACAACATTTACTGGTGGAACTTTCGTTTGGTTTTAAAGACAGAGTTTAGGTGAAATCACGTTGGAATAATTACATCGTTCAAAACCAAATATATTCATGTATTTAGAATTCATTGGGACGTTACACACGTTCGAATTAACCGATTTTTTTTCTGGGTCGCGCTTGTACTGGATTTTGGGGGCTCTGAGTAGGATATATTGAAATTTCGATCTTTCTCGTATGTTTTATAATGAATCGCCCATAAAGAACATTAGATGTGCTGATATAATGAGTATGTCGCTATTAAGTTGATGTTTGTCAATTGATCAATCGTATAAATAATGTGTGCGTGGAGAATAAGTATTGTCGATTATCAGGGAACTGTTCTTTGTTCCCACAGTTAATTGGTTCTCATATATATATATATATATATATATATATATATATATATAAATTACATAAAAAACACTAATTTCATTCCTGTTACAAACTTATATTTAAATTTCAACAGATATATCTTTTTCCCAATAAGAATATAAACTTGCGTTCATAGTTTTAAAATTAAATTAACGACTATATGACGTCACTAAAATTTCCTTCTCTTTAACAGCGCCAGCCCCCCTTCCTTTTTGAATTTCCAACATCAATTTTTTTTCCGTTTCTCTTAAATAGAACTGCGTCACACTGTGCACGTAAAACTTTTTCAAATATTTTTGTACTGGTATATTTTTTGGTTTCTTAATCTCATTCACCCAGAGGAAGTCTCGAAATAAAGACGAAACGTTGGTGAACACATAATACGGTTTGTTCCTTTTTTATTTTCTCTATTTTGTCGGAATACTATTTCCATTATTTTCATCATATATATATATATATATATATATATATATATATATATATATATATGTATATATATATATATATAAGAAATAGTTAATAAAACATGCTAAAAACACGTTGAAAAAGAGTTAAAACATATTTCATGTTAAAAAGGAAATATTACATAAGTGGATAGTCCTTATGTATATATATACATATACATATATATATATATATACCTATGTATGCATACCTATATATATATATATATATATAGATAATTGTGCCCATGTATATAGATACACGCACACATATATACATATATATTACTATATATGCATACTTATATATATATATATATATATATTACTATATATGCATAATTATATATATATTACTATATATATGCATACTTATGTATATATATTACTATATATGCATACTTATATATATATTACTATATATGCATACTTATATATATATTACTATATATGCATACTTATATATATATATATTACTATATATGCATACTTATATATATATATTACTATATATGCATACTTACATATATGTATTACTATATATGCATACTTATATATATATATATATATATATATATATATATATACATGTCCACTTATATAGATACATATATACATAACTATATCTGCATACCTGTACTATATTATATTAATATTGCACTGTTATTTTATTTTCATATGGAAGTCTAAAATTAAACACGAAACGATGATCATATGACATATGATGAGCATATATATATATATATATATATATATATATAATTTTTAAAATATAATTATCCACTGACACGTGTTTCGTAGTCCACGACTCATCAGAGTGGCTCAATCTAGCGAGATTCGAAAGCGGCACCTTGTGATAAGAAGCCTAAACCTCTATATATATGTGTATATATATATATATATATATATATATATATATATATATATATATATATATATATATATATATATCAGCCATTTAGATTTATAGAGGGCAGAATAATGCAAAGGTGTAATGGATTGACTGAGACTGAAGCACCTGATCATGATCGTGAATCCACCTGAACAGTTGCCCTTTATTGATCCATTTCGTGTGGTTGTATAACTATACAAATATACATATGCACCTTTTTATTCAATAAATTGCATTTAGCGTATGCTTACTTGTGTCAAGCGGTCGGGTAATGTATCTGTGATTCTTTATTTCGGGATGCCTCTCCTTCGTCAGGCATGTTTTAGAATCCGGACGTGCACGGTGTTTTTTTTGGGTCTAGATGATTAAGAATTAATGGTTGATTTTCTCTAATGGTTTGTTTATCTTTACGTATTCTTCTTTCATGTGAAGAAAGAAGGCGTCAAAATGAACCAGTTTATCAGGGAAAACACGTACTTTTTCATTTAAAGTCATTGTTATTTTTAAAAATTAGGACGTGACTTCTTGAAGGAATTACCTGTGCGTGTGTGTATACATAAAGCAGTTGGTTAAAAATAATAAAAAAAATCATGTGGGCAAGGAGAAAAAACAAAGTAGTTAAAAAGGTCAAATTAACAGATGTTTGAATACAAATATTTACACTTTGTCCCCGGGAAAGGCTGAGTATCCCTGCTCTTTTATATTTCACTCCAAACAAATCAAATTTCACTTTAGAACATTTGGGAGTATGTCCGACAGGACATTGTAGCGAATTAAGCAGCGAGATGTCCATTAACAGTGCATTTAAAATTGTACAGCTTAATATAATTACTGAAGCATTACACAAGAAATGAATTCCAAAGACCAACAGTCCAAGAGAATAAAACTATAAGAGTAGAAGGCTTTTCAGCATCTAGGGGCCTTAAAAGTGAAGAGGTGGAAGTTTGCTGCTTGGGTTAGTAATGTGTATGTATGTTGTCACAAGTCACAAGTTCTATGAAATCATCAGAACATGTTCCATGTAAGTACTTCTTAAAGAGTCACAAGAAGAGGACATTACGGCGATTGCACAGTAGTTGAGGCTTGGTTGCCAGTGGTGGACCTGTAAGACGTGGTATTTTTTTTTTACTTAATTTTAGGAGATACAATTAATAGACGTCCAAGCACAGAAGTGGAAGCAATATTTAATGGTATGTAAAAATTGTGGCTTCATAAAAATTGGTAAATCAAAGCTACCTTTTTGCAGTGGTTTTATTAATGTCCTCAATATATTTGTTTCAATTTAAGTTGTCTGCTCTGTCATTATAGGCATATGCAATTGTTCTATGTGAACTTGAGTTGTGAATCTATCGAGAAAAATTTACAATTAAACGCGAGAATCTTTATGTGAATAAATACTTATGATTTTCACCCAGTTATGACTGAGTGAATGAGAACAAGATAAATAATTTGTTCTGTTAAAAATATTGTAGTGATCCCGAGTTGGATAAAAAATATTATTGAGGGCGACCTGATTCATAAGAAAAATATCGAATGTTACATTGGCTAAAATTTTCTAAGAATCATCTGAGTACTCGACCTAAGACGGGAAGCTAATTAAAACCAAAGATACTGTTCGCGATCTGGGAGTAACGTTGGATTCTGATAATACATTCATCTCCCAGATCGACAAAGTTTGTTCAACTGCACGGAGCCTTTCCAGTTGAATTCTACGCACTTTCAAAACGAGACAAAAAAAACTAATGATGACACTCTGGAAGTCGCTGGTGTTGCCGCACATTGATTACTGTTGTCAGCTGTGGACTCCGGACAGAAAAGGTCATATTGAAGCATTAAGGGTCATCCAGAAGTCGTTTCTAAGAAAGATAAGTGGTTATAGTCAATTGAATTATTGGCAACTGCTGGATACGGTGAATATCAAATCGATTCAACGCAAGCAAGAAAGATATTCAATCATCTATACCTGGCGTATGATGGAGAACCAGGTGCCCAACGCTGGTATACAGCACCATATCTCAAAACGTGGCAGAAGAGAGTAAGTAAACCACCCCTAACCAGTGCCAGGGACAACTGGATCCGACGGCTCAGGGAATCGAGTTTAAATTCCCGGGGTCCTACGCTCTTCAATTGCCTACCACGTAACATTAGAGAGATCACGAACTGCAAAACAGAATCGTTCAAGTCGGCGCTGGATACCTGGCTGAAGTCTGTACCAGACGAACCTAAAATCCCCGGTTATACCGCTATGAGACGCAGTGAATCTAATAGCTTACGCCACATGCTTGTCTGTGTAAAGAGGCACAGCGAAACGGTGCAGCGGTCTATTGATTCGACCCGCCTATACCGTCCCAACTGGAGGCCACTTGCCGCAGTGACCTTGGAGGGCTCTGACCGCCGAAAGACATCATACAAATCACACAAATAACATCAAATATATAAAAAGTATTCCGAATATTTCAAATAATACATAAGCATAATAGATGCCCATCTACAAGGCACAGAAGGCATTGCTCGAGAGGTTGTGAGCATAATAGCTAAAATAAGAAAAGTATCCCGAAAACTACTAAATAATACAACTTATAAATACTAATAAAGTCAATCACAAAAAAAAAAAAAAAAATTACTTGTGTGTTTTTTTTTTAATCTTGATTTAACTTTCCGCTATCTTTGAAAATGGTGGCCAAGCACAAAAAACAAACAGACGCATTGAACATTACGAACCATCTTGTTATTCTCTTCTTCTTTGGTCATGTACATCGGTCAGAGCTGATCAGGATGTTGATCTTTCTCGAGAATGGCTGGCGTAACCTGGAATTCTAAGTTCTAACAAAAACAACTTTAGAGTTCCAAGTTATGTCAAATACTCTGCGAGTAAATTTTCGGTTCATTGAATCGTTCTGTTTCTTCGTATTTCATCATTCATGCATTTTTTTTTTAATTATGAGGTGTTGTTCTGTGTTATGGCCATTGGCTTTGATGCCGCCATTTTGAGTCTTTGGGTATTGCCAAGCAACACACTTACATTTCATTTAAATTGAGGATAAAACTTATGTTATAGCGAAGATGTAAATAAAAAATGCACCACACACACACACACACACACACACATATGTGTATAAAGAGAGTGATACACAAAAAGAGAAAAAGAGAGTAAGTAAACCTAAATTGTAGTAGCAATATACAGTAAACACATAATAATATATATATGTGTGCGCGTGTGTGTGTGTGTGCGTGCGTGTGTGTGTGAGTGTGTGCGTGTGTGTGTACACATGGACATATAGAGAAAGTAACCTGAAAAATAATACTTTTTTTACCAGGAAGAAATAACAACTTGTCTGAATAGGTTCTACCTGATAAAGAGCAACATTTTATATTAAAAGGAAATATAGGCAAAGATGAAAGTTACAAGCGAACTACATTACATTATCATGTCAATAATGACAAAGGTAATTGTAATGAGTGAAAGAAGTTAGTATATAAAATTGGTGTTCACTTGAACAAATCTGATTATTTCTGCTTTTCCGACGAGAAACATTAAGTTTTGAAATGCCCTGTTTCCTTTCTACTTGCTGTTAACACCCTCACCTTCTTTGGCATGATAATATGAAACTGTTCTAATGTAGGTTTAATTTTTATTTACCTAGCTTTTCCGTCGATAATGAGTGAGCTATAGAGGCATATTTGTTGCAAGTGTAAAAATTAAAATATTAACCAATAGCTACTATGTTATGCCACCATATTTGGAATGCTGGCCTTTCATCGGGCATATGTTTTATTTTTAATTCTCGAACAGTTGTACCTATTTCCCCGGGCAAATATAAAGTTTTGCATGGGTTCAAATATATAGATATGAAGCTTCATGTTTATAGACCAAAAACTCTAGGAGGAAATTGGTAGGCAACATTTTAAACAAAAATATATAGGTATACATGAATATATATCTGGAAAGAGTTTTCTGTTTACTATAACATTTTTACTCAAATATTACGTAAGTCTAAATCATGTAGAATACTTGCATGACTATGACGACACGTAATAGTAAAATAATGATGACCATCTCATAAACAAAACGGAAAAACTAACAGGGAATCAATTAAAAGACTATGCAAATTAGCTAGTAAATGCAATTTCAAACCCATGTAAAAGAAAATTGTATTTTATTTTTAAATAAATAGAAAAATGGATTTGTAATATAAATATAAGTACCGCAAAACCAACATTTAGAGAAGTATATATATATATATATATATATATATATATATATATATATATATATATATATATAGTAAGTTATAAAATGTATATGGCGATTAAGCTACACTGAATATCCCGCGTATCATCCATACTAGGATTATTCAGGCTTATGCGCTGAGCAGGAAGAATCCTAGAGTGGATGAAATGAATGCGCATAAGCCTGAATAATCCTACAGTGGATGAAAGGCGGAATATTCAATGTAGCTTAATTGCCATATACATTTTATAACTTACTAACTAGCTCTACCTACGTATTGAGCACTTTTGAAGTAAATACTTAAAGTTTACACATAAATCTATACTTTCGTATATTAATTTTATGTGAGTAAATTAAGTAGTTATATATATATATATATATATATATATATATACATATATATGTATGTGTGTATGTATGTATGTAAATATATAACATACCTGCTCCATGAAAAATCCGTATTCCTTGAACTACATATACTACCCCTTATCACATCGTAGATCAAACTGCAGAACTTGATCGCCTACTGGAAGGAAATTGAATGCCTACTGGAGAGAATTTGAATGCTTGCAGGAGAGAACTTGAATGCCTACTACACACTATTCTCGAGTGTCTAAGGTCTCTCTGTTCAGGGAATGTTCATATCAATCTGACACGGGGATAGTTTCCCCAGATAAAAACCCATGACCATGTACTCAAATTCACACAATATTCGGAACCTAAATAAGATAAATTATTCTATGGCTAACACACACTAGCTTTTACAAGGAATGGTGCACCTTCCCCATGTGAAGTAATCTCAAATAGCAACACTCGATGAATTCTTGTCCTACCACAACATATGAAAATTTGGTTCTCAATTTCTTTACTAACTCAGTGTTTGAGAGAAAAAGAACCTAAATGGAGCATTCGAATATCTATGTATCTCATACAGAGTTCAATGTAAGACCCGGTTGCGGGCCCCTTGATTTCTTCAACGGAAATAAAATAAAACAAAACTTAAAAATACAAGCACCTATTGTAATATCACATCGATCCACAAGCTTCATTAACTATATGAAATGTTTTACTGCAATCAAATGCAACCCAACTATATTTAATAATTCAAACATAGTAATGTTTGAATATATGGTTAAGTGGCAGTTTTAGTCATTTATAACTTATTTAAACCTTCACCTCAAACTAATTTTTCGACCAAATTTGAAACAATTATTACAGTTCATAAATCACTTGTGAAAAAATGTCAATTTTCGTACAGGAAAAAAAAAGTTAGGATGAATGTGCTGGTGTTCAAAATCGTAAAAAGATGTAAGGGCGTGTGCAATTTTTTTTATGGCTGACTTCAAGAGAAACCACGTCGCTTCGCCTACTACTGTTGCTACAAATTCACTGCTGTCGTGGAAAGAGAAGTCACAAGTGAAACTTAGGGAATGAAATAATAAAAGGAAGATAATTGAAGTGCCGTACATTGTTATTACATATGTGGTTATGGGGGCAAAATATAAGACTAAAAGTAAACAAAGAACTGAAAATTTATTAGAAGACTGTAAAAATCATGGATTACAATAATAAAATGCGAGCATGAAAAGTAATATGATTACGCTTAAACATGGCAAATTAAAATATTATTTGTAAAACTGAAAAGGAAAAGAACAAGATATTCCAGTAAAAAATATAATAAATTAATAACTTAAAATATTGCAGCATTAATAATCTTTTTTAATTAAATTTATAATATTATATAGTAAATTCTTAATGCTGCAATATTTTAAGTTATACATTTATTATAATTTCTTGAAAAAGATGTCTGCCTCAACAGAAAAATGTTCAACAAAATGTTTTACTCGAAAAAGTATCTTACCGAAAACTATTAATATTAAACTATAAAAAGGAAGATACCAGAATTAGAAAGAAATACTATTTTATTTAAACTCAACCAGATGTGCCTTATGCACTAATAAAAATATAATTGGCATTTTGTTGCACTTTTCAGATTTTAATTATTCATAAATTTTCTCATTATAAAAAACAATTTTTATATTGATTATAATTTTTTGACAGAAGAAATAAAATGAATTACATATAAACCATTAGAAGAAAAATTATAACACATCCAATTATATTAATAAGTATTGTCAATTTTTTTAAAATAAATTTTGTAAAAAATGATTATTTATTAAATTGATTTTAATTGTTTGTAATTAAAAAATAAATATTTAAATATTTTAAATCAGTAAATTGTCAATATATTTTATATAAAATTGTATTATTGGATTCTTGTTAATTTGCCAAACAAAACGATGATTAAAAAATCAAAAACAGCAAATAATTAATAAATTTGTCATTAACAAACACATCCTCACATACTACAGACATAATGTATGTATGATTGATTATCAAGTAAAACAATCGTTTTTTTATGACAAAATCGAATGAATTCGCTGATTTTTGGTTTTTGTTTTTTCTTTTACAAATTAAAATTACTCTAATAAACGTATTTTTATTATGACAACATTTATTGATAATTTACTGATTTTAGGTTTTTCTTATGATTTAAAATTGTTCTTTTTATGTTTTATACGTAATTCATTTTATTTCTGCTGTCCAAAAATTATAATCACTATAATAAACGTTTTTTATAATGAGAAAATTTTAAATATATAAACTCTTCTAAAGTGCAACAAAATGCCAATTACATTTTTATTAGTGCATAAGGCACATGAGTGTAAATAAAATATGGCTTTTTACTTCTAGTATCTTCCTTTTCATAGTTTAATGTTAATAGTTTTCGGTAAAAGGATTTTCCAGTTAAACATTTTGCTGAACATTTTTCTATTGAAGCAGACATCTTTTTCAAGAAAATATATTTTTAAAATTAGATTTATAAACAAAATTAACAACAACAGAAATAATAGCATTATATTTATTAATAAAACATGCTAAGGATCACATGATAAGTATCACATATGTCAATATTTACAAAAAAATATATTAAACATTTCTGAGTTTAAATGATTCATAGACGTGCCATCGTTCGCCTGAGGGGATGCAGTTAATAACTCATACTATGCTGAGATAGTGGTGGAATTTTAAGGGAGAAGGCCAGCACTAATGTTTTTGATATTTCTATTGGATATATGGCCTGATGTTTCCCAATATTTGTTCCTGTTATATTTTTCAAAAGAAATGCCAATATTGTTGGGCATTTTGAAATAAACGTTTAAATTATGGGAACTATTAGTGCCACTGATAATATTCCACTTGTTATTATTATTCCTAACAATGCAAGTACAATGCCCAAAATTAACTTTAATAGAAGTGTGCACAATAGCTGTTTGTCATTGAAATTTGTGCATTTGTTTTGTATTAAAATTGATGATTTCATAATTAATTCGCTGAGGATTGTAATTTTCAAATATAAATCTATTTATTTGAACACAGAAATATTTCCTTGCAGTAGAAAAAGTTCTAATGACTTTTTCCAAGTGCTCAGTATTTTATAGACCTTCATTACAATGTTCGAGAATTGAACAATCAGTTTGGAGCAAACGTTTGAATTGTTTGAGTGTAAATAGTTTTTTTTTTAACTCTAGTATCTTCCTTTTTAAAGTGTAATATTGATCAATAGTTTCAGTAAAGTAATTTTCCGGTTAAACATTTTATTGCACATTAATCTGTTGAAGCAGAGTTTTTTTTTCCAATTGAGTTATAATGATGCATAGCAGTGTCATTGTTTGCCTGCAGGGATGCAGTTACACCCCCATGCCACGCCTAGGTGATGGTTGAATGTTAAAGAAGAAAGCCACCACTCATTTTTTCTAGTTAGATTGGATATTTGACCTGTGTTTTGTCAATTTTTTATTTATTTCATAATTAAAAAAAAAATGACAACAATGTTCGATATTTCGGAAGGAAAATTGGCATTAGAAATATTGCAAGTATAATGCCCAAAGTGGATTTCATTCAAAGTGTGCCAAAAATATATTCTTTATTAACATTTTCATCCCAAACAAGGCACAGCGCCACTTCGAAGTAGGGGGCTACTATCAGGGACATAAGTTGCAGGGATATTATGAAGGGAGATGAGATGCCTGTTCACATTACACTTGAACTTCTGCATGCCAGTACAGTTGGGTGAGCAGAAACATGGAAGCGAGTTCCAAAGTTTAGAAGTTCTGGGCAAGAAACTATTGGAGTAGAAGGTTTTCTTACACCTAGGAGTCTCTACTGTAAAGGGGTGAGATTTAGGTGTTTGTCGGGTTTGCCGGGGGTGTTGACATCGAGGGGGTACAAGTGCTTGTAGTTTGTCAGAGCATTCACCATTAAAGTACTTGTAGAACAGGCAAAGGAGGGTACCATTTCGTCGATGGGACAAAGGCTGAAGCCTACCTGACATTTCACAACCTATCAGGTCGGCGACTCTCTTTTGAATCCTTTCAATAAGTGAGAGACAAGTAGCAGATGTACCAGCCCAAATATTACAACAGTACTTCATACATGGACGAATAGTAGCCTAATAGAGGTACAGGATACTTTCAGGCGTAAGTAGCTTTCTAGTGCAATAGAGAAAGATCACATTCTTCGCAGCCTTGGCAATACTCTCAATGTATCTATTCCAGTTCATGTTCCCTGTAAGCGTTAAGCCGATGAGTTTAAAGGAATTACTTTCGGGCAATGTGTTTTTGGCATTTGCTATTAGTGGTAGAGAAGGGTTCTTGTAATTATTTAAGGAAAAAGGCTCAGTCATGGCAGCATTGAATGTGGCTCTCCATTTTTGTCACCAGTCCACTACAGATTGGAAGTCATCCTCTAGTGTTTCTGCCATTTCCCTAGATATGTGTTCATTTATTTTCCCCTCATGTCTGCTATAGAGAGTGGATTCATCAGCAAATATACCCACCTCAGAAACAATTTCACCACGGATGTAATTTATGAATATCAAGAATAATAAAGGTCCAAGGATAGACCCCTGAGGTACGCCCGCATTTGTATCTTATTGTTTAGATATACGGCCATCAAGGACAAACTGGATGTTCTCTTACTTAAGAAGGATTTAATTACATTATGTATTCTTCCAGTGATACTATAGATCTAATTTTTCTTAAAAGACCACCGTGTTATACCCTGTCAAAAGCCTTAGATATATCAAGGGCTACCGCTCTACCCTCCCCTATTTTGTCCACTGAATGATATATATGTTAAAAGATTACAGTTAGAATATTTGATGTGGTGCGGGCTTGCCTAAATCCATATTGGTTGTCGGTCAGGAGTTTAGCAGCTGTAAGGTGATTGACTAGAGCTTGATTAACTACGAACTCAAATATTTTGGCGAAAAGCGGAAGAAAGCTAATGGGGCGATAATTTAATGGGTCAGTTCTTTCGCCAGAATTATTGAAAACTAGTACCACAGAAGCGGGGTTCCAGCAGTCGGGAAAACAAGATTCATTGAGACATTTGTTGTAAAGTTTGAAGAGAACTGGAGCAAGTTCAGCGAAACATTTTTTTAATAGACAGCCAGATTGAGATCGAGTCCACATGCTTTTTAGGTGTCTAGGTTTGTTATGATACATTGTACCTGAGAAGGTGTGATTTTCAAATCACCTAATGGCGCCTGTCCGCAAAAGGAAATCAGGGAGGGAATGGTGTGCGGATACAATGTGGAATTAGAGGTAAACCGACTGGCAAGCATTATTATTTGATAGTGGGGGAATCGTTGACTATCCTTATTTACTACTCTGTTGTAGATTTTCAAAAAACCACGGGTTCCTAATTTCTGTGTTTCAATGTGTTTTCTGGTTAAAACCATTGGGGAGAGTGGCGCTTGCTATAGAATTTCCGTGTGGGAACATGTGCTTCAATTGCTGTTTTGAACCATTCGGTTGTTTTATTTGCGCACTGTTCAGCTAGAAGTGAAAAGATGTTTCCCATGTGGCATCTTTAAATAGTATTTTCAAGTTTAAGTACAGTTTTACGTTTTTTATTAAATTGTTAGGTGAAAGTACAGAATAAGTACAGAGCAAACTCCAGTCCCATGTTTTAGTTGTTTTTTTTTCTTTGGAGGGGTATTTTTTTCTTTGGAGGGGTATTTTTTTCTTTGGAGGGGTATTTTTTTTCTTTGGAGGGGTATTTTTATTACCGGAGTTTAAGTAATTATTAACAGGAAAATTCGTGAAAAAAATACTTTACATTTTATTTTTTTGCTGGATGTAATAAACAAACACAATGACAGCAAAGAAATACAAAACAAAAATGTCGTGCTTATGCACTTCTGTTACCGTTATGCTTTTTTTTAATGGTTTAAGTGCCTACCCCAGTGTTTGATGAGTTTCTAATTGATTTTTAAATATTTGGAACTTGTGCCCGTACCCCCACCCGGCACCCAAATTGAAACACGCTGACAGTTACAAGTCCGCGGCCACTGAAATTTCGACCCTGTCCAATCAGTTAACCCGGTCACATACATAAAGGACACTAAGTAGGACACCCCATCCCGCTAATACATACAGTAGCTGATAGGGATTTCACATGTACTTTCACCTAACAATTTAATAAGAACAGGTATCGTAAAATTTTAATTACACTTGAAAGTACTATTTAAAAATAGCGCGGATCAATAAGTGCACTAGAACCAAAGAACATTTCACTGTGTTTCGATCTACGACATTCCATGAGAGGTACGTACTCGCTAACGCTTTTTGATATTTTTTGTTTATCGTCACAAGTGTTAATTTTGACTTTCACCAATTTTCCTTTGAAAACGATTCAAACATTGGGAGAGGCACTTGCAGCATTACAAAAACTAACGGTTACATAAGTGCAAAACCACCAAATGTGTGTTTGGTTTTGTTTTGCCTTTCTTTCATTTTGTTTGTTTGTAAAATCCGGCAAAAAAAAAAATAAAGTTAAAAAAAGAATACCGCAGGTATCGTAAAATGTTAATTAAACTTGAGAATAATATTCACTATTTTTTTTGTTAATAATTACTTAAACTCCGGCAAAAATAAATCTAAAAAAAAACACACACACAAAAAAAAAAAATATTTCCTGGTAAAAATAATGATGTCTTCCTCAATCGAACAACGTTCAACATCAGAGCCGATGCATATTTCGCTAATAGAGTAGAACTCATGTATGTCAGCCAAATATTTTTATTTGTATTTTTTTTTTAAGCAGAGCAAAGTTTCACGGATATAAAACATATTTTAATATTGTTTAACATTTTATTTGAGGGTAAAGCCGTCAAATCACGATATTAAAATTATTAAAGTTTTATCACGATATTTCGAATTATTAATGTTTTCAAATATTTTATAAATATTTAGATATTTTAAAATATTTAAAAAAACTATTTTATTTCAAGGTTTACGCTTTACACACGACAAAGTTTCAGGGTGTTTTATTAATATTATATTTTGTTCTGTTAAGACAATTAAACTTGTTTCTTTTTTTTGTTAAATAAATAGGTATAGTTATACGCACACACACACACACACACACACACACACACACATACACACAGTACACAAAGTCGTCAAACAAACAAAAAAAGAAAGAAAGAAAAGCACTCTGTAATGGTCGTGTATGCGTCTATTTATACTAGCATAGCATAACATTTAACTGTCTGCAAAAACTACTACAACTACTACTACTACTACTACTACTACTAATCTTTATCTCAATAACAGCGTCACTACTGCTTGCTAGACTTAAAGAGAGAGATAAATAGAGGGAAGAGAGTGAAAGAGGTGAACGAGGAAAAAAGGTAGTATTTTTATATATCCTTTCTCTCTATATATATAATATATAAACATACTGCCTTTTTTACTGGCTCACCTCTCTATCTCTCTCTTTCTCTCTCTTTAATTCTAGCAAGCAGTCAGTGACTCTGTTATAGAGATAAAGAGTAGCAGTACCAGTAATAGTTTTAGCAGACAGTTAAATGTTATGTTATGGTAATATAAATAGTCGCTCTAAAAACTCTTAAGGCACGATTATGTAAAATGATTTTTAAATCGATATTATATCAAATTATATAAAATAATATCTGAAATGAAACAGATGAACGTGGAGATTATTATTACTACCATTCGAAAAGAATTCGTTAAATATTTGACGAGGAAATTATTATTTTTTCAAGCAGTGCCTACAGCGTCATTACTCAATAGTATTCTGCAAGTAACGTTTTGTTGTCGAGCAGTTACTTGCTCGACTAATTTTAATAGAATATCATGCCCTTTTCTTTTTCGGGTTAAACAATTAGTCCTTTATAGTTACAAGCTTAAGTTAACCCAATAATTTTCATGTTCGCATTTTCTATTGTAATTAGTCCTCGCGCGCAAGATCAAGATAAAATGTTTTAAATAATAATAATAATAATAATAATAATAATAATAATAATAATAATAATAATAATAATAATAATAATACAATAACAAAGACTTTCGCTGGCGAGGACTACTATTGATTGTAACCAGTCATACACTCCTTTTGAAATTTCCATCCGTATTTTTCTCGCTATGAACTGAATATTTGTTAATGAAAACTATATGAAATGTGTTCCTTATTAAATGTTAAAGCTTTTCTCTTCTGAAAGAAGCAAAAAAAAAATAATTTAAAAACTTATTTTAAAGTTTTTGTCACAAAAATTAAGATTTTCCCATTATTAAGGCCTGTATTACAAAAAAGGGGGTTGCAAAAATGAATAGTGGTGTGAGTATAAATACAAAGTGAAACAGAGAGAATATTCAGATCTGTAATACTACAAGGAGGGGGTTGCAAAAATTAGTTGCGGTGTGAGGAGAAATACAAACTGAAACAGAAAGAATATTCAGACCTGTAATAATACAAAGAGGGGTTGCAAATATGAGCTGTGGTGTGAGGAGAAATACAAACTGAAATAGAGAGAAGGAGAGTTTTAAAATGTAATCTTTAAAGGATAAGATACAAGTTAGAAAAGCATGTCATCCAAGGCATGAAAAGTGTTAAACAAAATGTTTTACTATAGGTTTTCAAAAGAAATGTACAAGATTCAATTTTAAATTTATTTATCTTCAAAGTTAACTCTTATAAATTTTACAAAGTAAGGTATAAAATGTAATAAAAATTGAATCAAAAAATTACCTTGGATTTATTTTATGTAATGCACATTTTGGTGCACTTTGAAAACATTATCCTTCATCTAGCAATTAATGATATCGATATAAAATGTTCAATGATTTTTAGTAAAAGTGCAACAGAATGTACATTGCATAAAATAAATCCAAGGAAATTTGTTGATTCAATTTAAATTACATTTGTATACCTTACTTTGTAATATTTATAAAAGTGCATTTTGAAGATAAATACATTTCAAATTGAATCTTTTACCTTTATTTTTAATAATATAAAAACAATTTGCTTAACAATTTGCTTAACAATTTTAATGCTTTGGATGAAATGCTTTTCTAACTTGTATCTTATCCTTTTAAGATTACATTTTAAAACTCTCCTTCTCTCTATTTCAGTTTGTATTTCTCCTCACACCACAACTCATAGACAGATCCATAAGAAATTCCATATCGCCACTAAACAACAAGAATAAAGTAGATTCATTATCTATTATAATTAAAAAAAAAAAATTAGCCCCGAATCCTTGTAGTAATAAACAACCGTTCCTAAAAAAGTTGGAGAAAAAAAAAAAACATCAACGTCATTTATAAAGATAGAGATCAAGGGATTAATTTATTCAGAAGCTACTCACCATAAATGACAGCCTTGATCTACCTAAACCGTCATGTAAAACAGACTTGGCAATTAGATTGTGATTTGCGATTGCCAGGCATGTACAGGCGATGGCGTATCAAATTCAGAATCCATACATATAGATGAACTCAAATCGTCCCAACAGACCACATTGAAAATCTGAAATCGATGAAAACGCGATTTCTAAGAAGTCATTCCCGTGGTGGAGTCTTTCGAGCACACACTTTGTGGACGTGATTAGTTTTGTGGCTTGTTTATCGAGGAGCCGTAAAGATTACTCGCCATTGTCTCAAACAAAGTTCCGTCGTGCTGAGTTGATTTAATATTCATAAAGAACAAGGGTGGCCGTCGTAATGGTCGTCCAAACCACCGCGAATCGGAACCGGCAAGCTCATTGCGGAATATAAAATATTAAATTTACCGCCGTTAAAAACGAATATGGCGGCGCGATTCCCGGGAAAGCCGAAAGCAAGGGGGCGGACGTCGTATCGATTTCAGTCGCTTTTGTAACGAGCATAAAATATCAAAACGTATCGTTTAAATCGATTTCCCCCCAGAGAGCCTATGAATATCAAGCTGTCGAATAAGTTAGAGAACTGAGAGCGAAATAGCTGCTGTTGTCGTTGTTAATAATAATAATAATAATAATAATAATAATAATAATAATAATAATAATAATACACAGTTAAAATAGGGAAAAGAGATAGGATATATTAGGTAACGGGAAGTTAAAACAAGAAGAATGAGAAAGTAACGCATAGAAAGGAAACAAGTAATAAAAGAGACGAAGTACCGAAAACTATAAAGTTATAAAAAGAAAATATAAAAGGAAGGAATGTAACAGACAAGAGGAAATAAATTCTTAAACAGAAAAAAAACAAGAATAATAATAAAAAATGAAATTGATAAAGTTTAAGAAATTAATAGAAAATGTAAGGCATAACACAAAATATAACTGAAATAAAGAATAGACAAAAATAACGAACAAGAAGTTAACATTAATGAATGAGAAGAAACAGAAAAAAAGTAAAAGGGGAGAAAAATGAGAAAAAGAAGAAAAATTTTTAAAAAAGGAGCAGAAGACGACAAAGAAAGAAGAAAAAGTAGAACGGAAGAAATATCATGAGAAGAAGAAGAAGAAAAAGAAGAAGAAGAAGAATCAATTCATGAACAGAACAGAAAATAAAAATGGAAGCAAAAAAATAAAGACCACGACAGCAGCACAAAAGAAAACAAAATATACCATTTATGAATTATAAGAAAATAGACAGAAGGAAAAAGAATGTCAGACAAAAGAAAACAGAAAACGGAGAATAAAGGAGGAATGAAGAAGAAAATGTAGAATAAGAATAAAGGGAAAAGGGAAGAAGAAAAAGAGTGAGAAAAAGAAGAAAAAAGAATGAAGGAGAAAGAAGAAGAAGAAGAAGAAGAAGTAGAAGAAGAAGCAATTCATGAACAAAACGGAAGCCAAAAAAGTATAAAACATAACATCCAGATAAAAAGATAAAGACACCGGCACTACAGAAAAGAAAATATCACATTAATAAATGACAAGAAAAGGAAGAGAGGAGGTAGAAAAAGAAAAAAAGTAGAAGAAGAAAAAGGTAAAAGAAGAAAAAACGGAGAATAACGACGAATAAAAAAAGAGAAGAAGAAGAACAACGACAACAACAACAACAACGAAAGAAGAAAAATCAATTAATAAAAGGTTATGAAAAAAAAGAATTAACAGACAAAATGTAGTAACAGACATAAAAGATGAATAATTAAAAAAGTGAAGAAGAACAAGAGAAAGAAAGTAACTGACAAAATGGAATGGAAAAGGAAAATAATAATAATCCCCCACTCTATATCTGTGCCTAAATCAAAACGCGGATTCCATGAACAAAGCTTCTTTCTTAGAACTGCACGCCTGTGGAACTCTGTTCCGTCTGCCTGCTTCCAACCGGACTACAACTTGGATGTCTTCAAGTCCAATGTTAACAAATTCCTAATGAACCGCCCCCTTAAGTAAACACTTCATCAAAAATTCACAATAACGTAATGTACTTGCAATAACCCTTATCCCTGAGTGGCGTCCGGGTCTTGATAAGTGGTGATCACTGTGTAAAAAAAAGAGAACATAAAAAATACTGACAAAAAAGAAACAGAAAAAGAAAAACAAGAAGAAAAAATAACGAAACAGCAGAAAGGGGTAAACACAAAGAAAGAAGGAAAAGAAAACACGAAAAATAAGTAATAACCAAGAATAAAGAGGACAACGAAAAGAAAAATAAATGATTAAGAAATAATAAAAAAAACAACAAACAGAGAATTAAAGACTCACACTTCAAAAGTTTTGAACCTCAAAGGACTTAAAGAGACCTTAAAATATTGAGTTTCATTTTAGTAAATAACTATGAAAGTTTCATTTACAAACGGGTTTATTCATTCATGACATTGGTCTTTACGTGTATGCCGATAAGACAAAGTTTATGACATTCGATGCGAAGGGGGAGATCAAAGCTCTAGATAGAACAACATTGAAAGAAGTCATTGAGTTTACGTACCCACGCTGCAACATAGGTTCCACGGAGAACGTTATCGAAATTAGCATCACAAGCACGGCTGCATTGGATAAGCTCCCATCAGTGGGAACGTCAAGGCTAATTGACAAACTGAAAAGGCAGTTCTTCAAAGTGGTTAAGTTATTTTTTTACAGCGTGCAGCACCGTAAACAAGCAGAACTTAAAAAATGTTCGGGTACTTAAACACTCACCAGATGATTGGTAAGAAAGCTAGTCGGCACGTACACAAAACGTGTTAAATATATCTTGGTTAGATCATCTCACGCAGCAGCAACTTTATGGCAAACTACCCGCGACATCTACTTACATTGGGGAGCGACACCTACGATTTGCCGGCCAGTGCCAAAGGAGCAAACAAGATCTGTTGATAAATATATTGATGTGGACTCACTAGAGCATGTATACAAGCATAGGACGACAAATACTCACGTATATCCAGGAAATTGCACACGATGCAACTGTGATCCTGAAGATCTTAGGCAGCTGTCGAAAGACAGGGAAATTTTGAGAGATAAAGAGAGAGAACTAGAGAGAGGGATATATATATATATATATATATATATATATATATATATATATATATATATATATAGAGAGAGAGAGAGAGAGAGAGAGAGAGAGAGAGAAAGTCACATTGGTCCGGGCAACGAGCTCGACCAGAGTGATTGATAGAGTCATTCAGAGGATAGTTTTGACTCGAGTTGACTCAGGTCTTTGCACCATTGTTGATAAATTATGTATAAATTTAAACAAACTTATGCAGCGTTTACTTCTGTTCTGTTTACAATTATACTGTCTTTACACAGGCACAGACACATACACACATTATATATATATATATATATATATATATATATATATATATATATATATACTAGCAAAATTACCCGTCGTTGACTGGGTTTAAAAACAGCCTACAGAAAATGGACTCTGATTTATGAAAGTATGATAGGTTATGAAAAGGAAGGGTTGTAAAGAGATAGCTTCGAATTTTGGGGTATCAAAACCAAAACAAAATATGATGAAAGTAAAAATAAAATAGATAACACCCATAATTTATTATACCATACCTGTTCACACTGAAACACTTATCACAATAATCTGTGGATCTATATTAAAACAACTTTGTTTAACTTTGTGGCATATTTTCATTCTATGGAGGTCAGGCGCGAACGAGCACCCCATAATTTTATTATACCATATTTCTTCAAACTGAAACATAAATATCAAAGTATACTTACGCAGATAGATATGAACAGTCTTTATTAAAGTTTGTGCCTATTTCCATTCTATGGAGGCAAGGCGCGAACGCGGACCCCACAATTTTATTATACTATCCCTATTTAAGTTAAAATATACTTATCAAAGTATTATAAAGGACATCTATATCAAAACTCTTGTAAATGTTTTTTTAATTTTTAATTTTTTTATTTCCATACTTTGTCGACCAGGCGCGTAAGCAGACCCCACAATTTTAATGAATCATCATTATGCCAGATGAAACATACCCATTCCTGTGTCTCGATACATCTTCCATCATTATATGTGATCAGTTTTCTATAATAGTTAGCCATATAAGAGCCTATTCGTGACCAGACACACACACAGACGTTCAGCTTTATATTATAGATCCGTATATGTATAAGACAATTTCTATGTGTGTATGTCTGTATGTTCCTGGCGGTGTTTGAGTTTTATTTTCTTTATGATTCGAAACAACCAAGCCAATTCATGTTTTTTTTAATTTCATGGAAATGTACTTCATGTTTCAAAAAGCGGCCGTAGGTGTGTTTTTTTTATCGGAATGCCTCCAATTTGTAAAAGCATATTTAGCAATCAAAAAAATACATTAAAGAAGAAAGTCTAATTTTTCCAAAGTTAAAAATCTTGTACACATTACAAGTGCACGTGTGAAGTTTTGTCATCACACAAACAAAGTCTTAGAGTATATAATCAATGAGAGGGTCATTATCCCCGATATTTTTCTAATCAGAATTTTTACTAGAAAACAGGGGCGCGATCGAAATGAATGTTTCGCTTTAGAGCACAACTAAACCATCATATTTTACTTTCATATTTAAACTTAAATTCAAGCTAGTTTCTCTGAATATTTTATTTTAGTAAACAGGTTTCTACAGTGGAATGTAGACTGCAGTGCATTTTATAATACACTGCATGTGAAGCTTTCCTCAGACCGCAGTCGGACACCGGTTAGAAACGGCAATTAATCTGTTTGATTGAAAAATAAGTGACTCGCCAAATTCGGATGAAATAAATCTACTGAAAATGTGGAACATTTGTTGACCATCATAAAATCCCAAGCAAATTCCAGTCTTGGTATTAGTTCTTATAAATTTAAAAACAAATGATAACAATCTACGCAGGCAATGCATGAAACAATTTGATGCAAATGACTAAAAAGAAGGAATGGTCATTATCGCAAAGACAGCGCGTGCTAATTGCAAACGGAAAACTGATTAATTCATCCACAGAAGCATTGCGTTATAGGTGACAATCTTCTGGAGGTTGAAAGCAAAATGATGGGATCAGGCGATAATAAAAATATAAATAAAAATTACGGAAGATTCTGAACTAGTCATTACTAGTTCAGAATCTTCCGTATTTTTATTTATTATTAAGCTATCCTCGTTAATTCACGAAAAAGTTCTGTTTGATAAAAAGCTATTGGAGATGGTCGAAGGTTAGATCTGCTGAATTGTTGTGTGAGTAACATCCGAGTTGAGAAAGGTAACCGGAATAATTACAATACCATATAAATCCGAATATTTTATTGTTGGCATTGGTTTCCTCGATATCTTCATAGTAAGAATTCTTTATTGAAAGACATCATGGACTGCAGGAAGGACCACGTAAAGGTTGCCAAGTGAAAGTGGCTATTGTAGAACGAACAGGATTCGAACTATGGACACTCAGATCGTCAGCCTATGTCATTAACCAGTAGGCCACCGCCACATCCTATTAATTCACATAATATACAAATATTTTTGTGCGAGTTAGACAGAGTTGAAGAACATTGAAACGTTAGAAACAAGCAGTGTGATGTACAAATAGTCAATTCGATTAGTTAAATTGATGATCCCCCCAACAAAGGTCAATTCATTATTTTTTTTTTATTTTTCTTCCAAACTTTATTCGAATCGCGCCTTTCTTTGCGCTGATGGAGGAATAGTTCCAGTTCGTTATGCGTTTATTTATTTAATGTTTTTTCAAAACTATCTCTTTCTTGAATCGATCCGATTTCTGGTGAAGTCACTCAGTTCAAACATGAAAGACCGGACCGGTTAATGGCGTTTTTCCTTTTTGGTTTGTTTACGGATATCAATTTATTGAACTCAGGTCGATAATGGATCGATTTTTCCCCTGGCATACCTGCTTTAAATAAATAGAAGGGAATCAATGTTGTTTCTAGAAAAGAGTTAATTAAGGCCCCATTTATTTATGTAAGATGAAAAGAAGCAAAAAAAAAATCACTGCGTCCACCAAATATTCGTTCGGATCCTCTATGTCGCCACGTGTACGCATTTGAGATGTGCTGCTTTCTGTTTCTTAAAATATTCTAAAACATGATGCATTTCAGACCAGCCGAGGTTCGCGTTTCTATTAATTCTTGAGCTGTTTTGACAGCCTAAGACTCCGGCAGGTGAGGGATCTAAGTTATTAACAACGGGAATTGATAACGTGAGTGTTCCACTTTCGAACCGAGTTCGTTCCTCACAGGAATCCGTTGACTTATAAATGTTGGCCAATTATGCATTTTTAACAAGAGAGCTGATAGATTTCTAGAAAAAAAAACGCTCTAACTAGAAAGATATCTAGAAAATGAATACTAACAAAATAATTAGATTTATACGAAATTTAATGAAGGTTGACAACAAAACAATCAGAAAAAATACAAAATCAGTGAGATGCCACTAGCTAAGTGATAAACGAAAAAGACTGAAAAACGATACACAGAATGCGAGAATGAGTCTTATGAAAATAGCATCAAGATTTTATTAGAATGTGGTATGACTCGCAGCCATTCTAGAAAGAGTATTATCCCAAGCATTACCTCTACGTCTGTACATATTTTTTGGTCTCCACTTATTGTGAGTGTAATTATTTTGTAAAGATAAGTGATGATTGTATTTTTTTCAATCTTTTTTTTTACATAGAAATATCCAATTATCAAGGCCCAGACGCCACTTGAGGAGAAGGGTAAAAGCATGAACAGTCGTCAATAGGACAATATCATAGTAATCGTTAGTAGTGTAAATTTTGTAAATTGGATTAAGAGGAACGGCTTATCAAGAACTTGTTTACGTTGGACTTGAAGGCGAAGATATATTAGTCAGCTGGAAAGCAGGCAAACGAAAAACAGTTGAACAGGTGTGAAGTTCTAAGAAAGAAGCTTTGTTCATGGAATCTACATTTAGGTTTAGGCACATATAAAGAGGTGGAAATTATTGATAGTTTTTTCAGGTAGACGAGTGTTTCTCGTGAAAGTATTATGTGGACCATAGATTGGAACTCAACTGATTAATTGCCATGAAAATAACGATGAAGCAGAGAGGCTCGCAAAGTCTCTTATGTGAGACAGAGGTTGCAGGTAAGGGAAAAGGACATGCCTAGGAGGCTACAAAGTCTATTTCTGTATAAATGTTGGTTAATAACGCTCTAATTATTTTAAGTTTTATATATTGGAACTTTTACAATTATATGTTTTAACAAATTGGCTTTTTGTAAGATTTATTTTTAATAAACTTTAAAACGTCTTCTCCTTTATGTATCAAGACAGTCTTCGAAGACACTGATTACCATTGCGCATCAATCCCTTCCACATTCTGATTGTTTCGTTATGATATTCTTTGTACTATAATCTCTATAGGAGGTGACAATTATTTGCTATAAATGCAATGCCTATACAATGCGGGTAGTCTTCGCCATTGCACCTCAATCAGTATCATTTGCTTAAAACAACGAGATTAAAATATTGAAGACAGCAAATCAATTTTTCTCCTGCCAAGGTGGAATATTATATTGGACTTCCTTCAATATTTTGACCTCCTGTTTCTGACGACAGATCTCTATCTTATTCAGAAGCGCATCTGTTGTTTTTTCACCTGCACCTAGTTACCCCAATCAGAGTAAACTATTCTTTATATACAACTGTTTTTTTATCTTAAGGTTAAACTCTGAATCAAATGGATCTATATATGTACTTGCGTGCTCTTATATATATATATATATATATATATATATATATGTACCAATTGGCTATATACCTATATAAATCTAATTGACATTTTTCTCAAAATATTTCTTAATTGTTTCCAATGTATATTTTAATATTTTTTTAATTTTGAGTCTTAAGATTTGTTGATTCATCTCGTGCAGTAACCAGCAAATGCATAGAAATGCTAACATCTAGCATCTCTATTATATATATTTTTTTACAAAGACATCACCATTATCAAGTCCCAGAGGCTACTCGAGGGTTAAATAGTGCACTGTAGATAATTGGGCAATATAGTAATCGTTAGTAATGGAAATTTGGTAATTTTGTTAACTTATATGGAATGGCTCATAAAAATCTTGTTTACGTAAGACTTGAACACAACCATATTGTAAGCTTGAAAGCAGAGAAAACGAAGACACCTCCATGAGCGTGCAGTTCTAAGAAAGAAGCTTGGTCCCTGGACTCTACGATTAGTTTTAGGCACAGATAAAGAGTGGGTGTTTCTTGTGAAAGTTTCTTGTGAAAGTTTGGCGAAGAAGGGCATAGATTGGAGCTCACTAGAGCACTTGCCATGAAAATTACGATAAAGCAGACACAAACTCGCAACATTTCTTCTCGGAGAAAGAGGTTGCAGGCAAAAGAAAAGCACATTTCCTACGAGGCTACAAAGTCTTTTTTTAAACTCTGTCAAGGCAGGATAGCCTTTCTTGCAGCTCCTGCCCGGAAGTGCCAAGAGTACGTCATCCTTGAATGTACCAAGCTCTTTTATAGATAGAGATTTGTACCAGCAGATATCTCCTGGATCGATAGAAGGAGCTCACCATTCTTTCAGCGACCTATGTTACGGATTTTGATGTATGTGTTCCATTTCAGATCAGGTCAAACCCAGAAGCTTGTCAAAACATGAGGTGTTCCCAAGACGGGAGCCATTTATTTCAATTCATGGCAGATGGGGATCAGAACATTGATGATGCAAAGATAAAAGCTTGGTTTTAGATGCATTAAAAGTATAAAGCCACCTCTTTCCCTAGTTTACCACTTGATCAAGGTCCGAGAGAGAGAGAACTTAATCGTTTACGGGTTTAAATGTGCTGTCATAGATAGTAGTATCATAAGCATAAATGTCTACGAACGATCAAAGGATGTGATTTGGAAGATCATTAATATAGACCGGCAATAGTGTTGGGCCCAGGATGGGTCCGCTAGGGACTCCAACATTAATACTGTGAGCATCTGATTTCTGCCCATCAACAACTACTCATATAAATCTATCCGAGAGAAATGATTTAATAATTGGAAAAAGCATTTCCAGCGATAGCTTAGCTGGAGATCTTGTGAAATATATCTTTATGCCATACTCTATCAAATACCTTTGTTATGTTAAGAGCCATTGCCCTAGAAAGGTAGCCTCCGTCTAGATATTCGCTAATCCTATGAGGTATAACTGTATCCACATCTGCTGTCGATCTAGCCGAACGGAAACCATATTGCGTGTCACTAAGAAGGTTATTTTTGCTGACATGGTTGATTACTTCTCTTAATAACACAGATTCCAGCAACTTACCCATGACACATAGGAGATTTATTGGTTTGTACTGAGATGGAGATGAATCATCACGTGAATTCTTAAATACAGGACATACTGATGAGATTTTCTAGGGTGATGGGAAGCAATTCTGCTTAAGACAACGTTTAAACAGTTTTGTAAGTATGGGCGCTAGTTCAGGTTGAAGTTTTTTGAGTACTATAATTGGAATACCGTCAGGGCCAGTTGCTTTTGATAAGCTTGGCATCATCAAGTACAGATATTTGTGTATCACATGGCGTGTTTTCTGATACATGAGGAAATATTGGGGGTTGGCGGTTTTGTCTGATGCTGACGAGATGACCTCTGGTCCATTAAGCATTTTTAAAACTCCGTTGATTAAGGATAAGAAACCAGACCAGTTTTGGAGTATTCTGCCGACAAATTAAAAAAACTAACTCTAAACTTCTATTACACAGCTTTGTTATGTCTATTATGCATCGTAATCTCTAATATAATCAGTGAATGTATTGAGCTTTTTATTTAGTTGGAATTACCATCTACACAACAGTAGTTATATTTGTTTTGAAGTTTGTTTTGCCTTGTTTAGTAAACACTTTCTCCAAGCTTTCTGCATATATATATATATATATATATATATATATATATATATATATATATATATATATATATGTATAAGTAGATTGTAGTTTGCTTGAAGCATTGTTGAAGAAAATTATAAGGTAAAATTAAAAGCCAAGAACAATGCGAGATTTTTTTATAGAGTAAAATTAAATGAAAACAAAAGAAATAATTTTTTTTTTTGTTTTTTCTTTTTCACACAAATTATTACTCTAAACAACAGTAATTTTTTTTCTATTGTATTCAATGGTGTTATAAATCTCAATATATTTCAGACCTATTAGTCCTTTTTCAAGAGAAGACAGCGGAAGAGTGTTCAAAATTGGAAAAGCAGCCGCAGAGTTTGCCACGTGATACCGCGAAATATAGAACAAAAATGACGTTAGGAGAACGTTAAAATAAATCAGTTGATGTTTGAAATACTTGTTACGTTTGTGAATCAAGGGAGATGACTATCCCCGAATCTTTAATTATTTCAAAAAATACTATCACACTGAACAATAGACTGGAATTGAGCTCCGTTTTTATAATATAAGTTTAAAACATAAGAAAAACAATAATTAAAATAATAATAAAAAAAAACAAAAAAAACCCTTGCTTGAATAGTCATCTCCCTTGATTCACAAACGCAACAAGTATTTCAAACATCAACTGATTTATTTTAACGTTCTCCTAACGGCATTTTTTGTTCTATATTTCGCGGTATCACGTGGCAAACTCTGCGGCTGCTTTTCCAATTTTGAACACTCTTCCGCTGTCTTCTCTTGAAAAAGGACTAATAGGTCTGAAATATATTGAGATTTATAACACCATTGAATACAACAGAAAAAAAATTTACTGTTGTTTAGAGTTAAAATTTGTGTGAAAAAGAAAAAACAAACAACAAAAAAAAGAAATTTATTTCTTTTGTTTTCATTTAATTTTACTCTATAAAAAAAATCTCGCATTGTTCTTGGCTTTTAATTTTACCTTATATATATATATATATATATATATATATATATATATATATATATATACATATATATATATACATATTACAATAGAAAATGCGAGCATGAAAACTTTTATGGTTAAGCTTAAACATGGAAAGGTAAAGGACTAACTGTTAAAAACTAGAAAAGAAAAGGAGAAGGCATTCTAGTAGTAAGTATCATAAGTTTATAGCTTTAAATTGGTAGCATTTTAAATTCATAACCTTCGCCCGACAAATCTTGAAAAATTGGCCAAAAACATTAATCTCTTCAACCTAAAATGATCAGTTTTCTACATTGAGGGTTCAACAAAAACCGTCCTCTCATGAAAATTTCGCGTCTACGCATGCGCAAATGACATCGGAACATGATTTAATTTAAATTAAAAAAAAAAAACAGTCAAATTTCGTCGACGTCATCTTAGCTCAGTTGCTTAGAGCATGGCCTCATTATCTAAAAGTTTTGGGTTCGAATCGTGGTATCTTTTTTTCCTATCGATTTTTTAAATGTTTATATTGAAACAGGGTTATTTAAGCCAGTGCTTTTTGGTTTTTATTTTTCAGATTTGTTAAAGAGGTTTTACATTCGTTTTTCTGTTTTCTTTTTCGCGTTTTCTTTTTTTTGTTTATCCGATTTTTACATTTTACATCGTTCGTTTGTTTTACGTTAGTTTTTTTTGTGTTTTTTCTATTCTTTAAAGTTTTAACATTTATTATTTTTAATATTTACTTCGCTTATTCATTATATAATGTTATGAATTGAATTTTAAAAAATCATTATGCTGTAATATTTTAAGTTATAAAATTATTATATTTTTTACTAAAATATGTTGTCCCTTTCTTTTTCAGTATTCCATGTTTAAGCTTTACTATATTTCTTTTTATCCACGCATTTTTCCATTGAAACCCATGATTTTATAAGGCTTCCAAACACTTCACTTATTCTTTGTTTAATTTCAGTATTATTTTATTGCCTGCATAAACACATATATAATAACAATGTACGGCAATCGTCTGCTTTCATTAAAATCCACCCATTCTCCCAATTTTATGCTTTCATTAGTGAATTATTAGCTACAGTAGTCGCTGGAACGATGTAGTTGCTATAGAAACCAATTATCAAAAAAAGTCGCTTACATTCTTCGATTTTTTTCCATTTTGAACAGCAGAAAATTCATCACAACTTTTGTTTTACTGAACGAAAATTGAATTTTGTTTTCACAGTATACCTGAGCAGATGATCAGTAAACTGCAATACTTGTTTGAAATTTGGTCGGAAAATAAATGACCGCTAAAACGTTAAAACAGTTCTAAATGATTAAAACTGCCACTTAACTATATATTTAAATACTATGTGTTTGAATAATATATGTACATATAAGCATATGCGTATATGTATATAAACATATATTTACGCACACATATACATATATAGGTACAAGAATATATGTATACATATATATAGACACTTATATGTATATATATGCATTTATATACAAACACATGCATATATATATACACACAGGCATGTATACATATATATATATACACACCTATACATGCATATATATATATATATATACACATGCACGTACGTATATATATATATATATATATATATACTTGGGGCGGAGATTGGACTAGTGCCACTCGTGCCCAGCACGACCAATAACTCGGTCAATGTTATTTAAAATGGATTAAAATCATCCATTAATTTCAAGCAATTACGTGTCTATTCAAGTTTCGATAACTAAGTAGCCAAAAGTTCATAAATATATATGGGAGTAATATAACGATGCTGTTTTGAACGGATGGCCTTTGTCCAGCCACCGTCAGATCCATTAAACATCCCATAAATGCGGCTATAATGTGGTGTATAGAGTTGTGGACTTAATTGATAACTTGGTTCCTTGTCATTGTCATCAAGGTCTTTATTCTAATAAGTATATATTTTTCTCCTCATATTAATGAACATCTTCTTTTTTTTCTATACTTTTGAAAGGAAAAAAAAATATCTTATCTACTGTGTTAACAAAACTACAACTTATATAGTGTCTAGGTGGCTTGCAGAAAGAAACACCATACAAGGTACGTTAGTCAATCTGTGAGAATAACACAATATCAACTATGATGACTTACTTTGGGTCCACGGACCACTGGTTGGGAACTGAAGCTTACAGAGGCCGGGAGGCACGAGTAGCAATAATAGACTAGAGTCTGCATATATATATATATATATATATATATATATATATATATATATATATATATATATATATATATATATATACAGACTCAGAAACACAAACGCCCATACATTCATACATATATATATATATATATATATATATATGTATATATTTAAAGGAGATTAGAACAATAGCCTAAAGAGCAGAGTGTATTTTAATGTAATAGTGAAATTACTAGTTTAATTAAAATACAGGAAAGAAAAAGTGCTCGTTGTAATTTAGATATATAATAAGCTCGATAGGTAAATATCCTAGAGCTAATCTAATATTTAGTAATGTGATTGATAATATATATATATATATATATATATATATATATATATATATATATATATATATATATACTGTGTGTGCAAAATCAAGATTCAAGACAAGGTGTTGATGGCAACAAAAAGTATATTTCATTTTACGTTACAATTGTTTCAATGCCTAGTTCGACAATTTCAAGCATTATATCGTTTGAAAATTTTCAAAAACCAGCATTTCTTCAGACTTTATGAATAAACACACTTTAGGCAATGTAGCATTTTTTGAATAGAAAGAAAAATATGCGGGAGGTGGCAGGATCCATAACGGAAAAAGCATGCGAGAAACATTTACCTTGGTTGTGGTTAGGGAAAGGTCCATTTAAATATTAATGTATCGCCTAATTTTCGTATCCTTATTTAAGAACAGAGTTATGTGAAGTTTTTACGGGGAGCCCCAAGCCATTTAAAAAGAATATTATTTTTTTTTACATACATCCCATTTGCTGGGTTCTAAAATTGCCCAATGATTGATTTTTTGTAAAAAGAATTTTTAAAAGTTTTGTATCTATATTTATAATGTGGCCGTAACAACCTTGTAAAGATGTCACGGTTAGTTTTAGTTTCGTATTAGTGGCAAGTAATGTTTATATATTATCGTTCTATTTGTACATGGATATAATACTTTTTCTGGTTTCTAAACTATTTACTGTCAAAGAATTCATAGTTATTTTACTTGAGAAATGTTTGTTTTTATGTCGTTGCTTATTAAGATTTGAAGGGAGATAGTCCAATTAAGTTATGCACTGCTAGTTAATTCTGTTTGAGATTGGGTATTATAAACGGGTCACGGATTTTAAAGAGATTTGTATCATTTTAAAGTTCCAACCTTCGTCCGACAAATATCAAAAAATTGGCCAAAAACTACTTTCTTCACTCTAAAATCATCAGTTCTCTACAGTGAGGAGTCAGTAAAAACCGTCCTCTCATAACAAGTTCGCTTCTATACATGCGCAAATGACGTCGGAACATGATTTAGTTTAAATATTTAAAGAAAAAAACTACACAAATTAGTTGGCGTCGTCTTAGCTAAGTTGTTTAGAGGGCGACCTCAGTATCTAAAGGTTGTGGGTTCAAATCGTCGTGTGACATGTCTTTTTTTTTAATTTTAATATTGAAACAGGGTTATTTAAGCCATTTTCACGTGTGTTTTTTGTTTATATTTTTCATTTTTAACGTTCGTCTTTTTTTCTCTTTTTCCATCACATTCGCGTTTTTTTTGCTTTTGTTTTTACCATTTTTCCATTTAACATCGTTCGTTTGCCTTACGTTAGTTTTTTTGGGGTGTTTTTTTTCGATTTTTTTTAAGTTTAACATTTTAATATTTAAATATATTTACTTCGCTTATTCTTATGTTTTGATTACCCCCTCCCCCCCGAGCACGCCCACCTCTAAATACCCGGGCAACACCGGGTGCCCCCGCTTGTATAAAATAAAGTAAATATGAGATCGTAAGGTTATACAACAATTTCCGGGACTAAGTTCCTATCAACCCATCTCTCTCAAAAATAGAAACTTTGAGATAGTAAACTGTTTCAACCCCTCTCTTATAAATATATATGAAGTTAAGGAAATTTGAGACCATAAGCTGCCGCCGCTATTTTTTAGGACTGACTTCATATCCTTCTCGGTCTCTTATAAATATATATCAAATAAAGTCATTTGGAGATTGTAAACTGTTTCAGTAATTTCCTACACTGACACCATATCCATTTCCTCCTAACTGTTAAAAAATATATGTGAAATAAAGTAATTTTTGAGATCGTAAACTTCTCCAGCCTTTTCCGGGTCTGACTCCGCATTTCTCCTTCCTTTAAAAAAAATATATGAAATAAAGGATTTATAACATCACAAATTGCTTCAACCATTTCCGGGACGTACTCTCTACCCCCCCCCGCTATCATCTTAAAATATATAACTGCACGCCTGTGGAACTCTGTTGCGTCTGCTTGCTTCCCTCCGGACTAAAAGTTGGATGTCTTCAAGTCCAATGTTATCAAATTCCTAATGAACCGCCCTCTTAATTAAACACTTCATCAAATCTCCACACTAACGTAATGCACTTGCAATAACCCTTATCCCTGAGTGGCTTCCGGGCCTTGATAAGTGGTGATCACTGTGTAAAAAAATATATATATGATGTGTCGGTTATTTTGTATTCTTAAGGAGGATATAATGACTGTAAGGAAACTATGTTACGCTTACTTGGCCTTTTGGCTAAAATCCAAGTGTAGTATCTGTTCTGGTGAAGCAATTCAGCGATCACCTGAATAAACAGACTCTAATTAACTATACTCTAACCTCACATAAAAAAGGTTTGTCAATCCCTGGCGCCTTCCAAAGTATTATAAAAATGAACATAATCGTGCTTGTTTTCCCACCATCATGATCATCAACCCTATAGTTTTTAGACAAATAACATCACTTCCGAAAAATGACTCATCACTTTTACGAAATACACGGTTTTATTATGATTTTTTTTTATATTTTTCTATGAATACTACACTGTAGAAACACCTTATTTAAAATCTATACTACTCAAAAATATTTTTTTCAAAATGAGTTGATGTCATCAGTTAGAATTGAAATTTAAAAAAAAAAACGAGCGTTATAACATGGTCTTGTTTTCTGTATTAATTTTTTAAAAAATGGAAGAATAAAGCGAATGTGCGCATGCGTATGAAAACGAAAATGTCGGTTAGTCGTTAATGAATATTTTACATGTAAATTTGCCGAT
>NC_136520.1:13364655-13427155 GCF_053919585.1 Euprymna scolopes
TCAAAACAGACTCCATGTTGAAGATATACAGAATTTGAAGCAAATAACCTCATTACAAAATTACTATAGCCGGAACTTAATAACCTAAAAATTGTGATATGCCACATAACAGAATAAAATTAATTAATCAAGATGATACCTCATGGTTCAGGAAGACTTTCGGCGCTAAAGCATCATTAACAGTAGTCCTAAACGACTCAACATTATGTTACGACGCTAGCAAACTTTGATAGATTGTGGCAATTCTGTAGATTTTCCGTATCAAAACTAATGAAGATAGAAATTAGTTTTGTGTATTCTAAATGTTTTATATAACCTGATAAGGAAACATAATCTTATAAGGCAAGACGAAGCTTATTAAAGATTTGCAAGAAAAACTTCGCCAGCCGAGTTCGATGAGAGTATACGCTGGTTTCTATATATTATTAAGTGCTCGTAAATTTCCAGATATTTCAAATCGGGGTAAGGCAGCCCGTAAAAAAATTCTCCCATATGAAAGCGTTAAGTTTATGACATTTATTTTTTCACATAGATTTCATAAAAACAATATGTGGGAACTAATCTGTACAGTCTTTATATCTATATATATATATATATATATATATATATATATATATTATTATTATTATTATTATTATTATTATTACAATAATAGTTTTAAATACCTAAACACCTTCGTATTTCATCCTTTCGGGTATCATGAATGGAGGGTGACACGATTATTACTGGTCGGGAGATTCGACCGCGGCCGCGAAGCCATCTTTGACCCAATTAGCATTATGTATATATATATATATATATATATATATATATATATATATATATATATATATATATATATATATATTAATATGCATATAGATAGGTATATATATATATAATCTGTGTATATATATATGTGTGTATATATTGTTTATATTTATAAATATATATTGCTCTATAAATATATATGTATATATAACCTATCTATATCTATCTGTCTATCTTTATATATATATATATATATATATATATATATATATATATATATGTATATATATATATGTGTGTGTGTGTATATTTATATATATGGGGGTTTGTGTGTGTAAAAAAGATACGGAGAGATGAATTAAAGTTACAAAATTATTGGTCACATTAGTATGCCAGAAGGTTAAGAATGATTACAAAAAGTACAAGGGGAATATGCGAGAAACTTTTTACAATACCTATATATACCTATACATACATATATGTATATATATATATATATATACATATATATATATATATTGAGAGAGAGAGAGAGACATGGGCAGCTATTAATTATTTTAATTATTTTACGAACAGATACCAGTCAATCCGTTCAATTCTAAAATATAGCGTTTACTTACAGAATCGCACGTGAACTTGATTTTGAACGGAACGAAGATCACCTTATTTAAATGACGTAACCAATGAAGTGTATAGTTCTTCTCTCTTTCTTAACTGAGTCACCAAATATCTAGATGAAAACTCACACGTACATCAGAATCAATGGGCAGATATATCTCTATGAGTCTATGATGATACGGAAAACAGATTGTAGTAATCGTTATTCAATCCATGGCACGGTCAGTCTTCTTGCTTGATATTGAAGAAATTATACCTTGTGTTTCTTTTTGATTAATGTTTAGAGTGACTGATCAAAATGAAATATATTCATCCAAATAGCTCACCTTCGTTTAATTATGATATTGTTTAATTATACAGTCATGGAGTATCGATTTATATTACGTCGCAGAGTAAAAGTAAAAGATGCTGATTATATTCGAGGGCAATTTAAAAGGTTTCATTTACATTTACTACTTTCAGAGAGATGTAAGGGAGGGCATCATAAAGTCCCCAGAGAAATGCAATTTCCGTTTACTCCTTTCTTTTTATGCAGACTATTATTAAATACTAGTTATATCTACAATTATATAAAAAGGCATTTGTGTATGTATAAGAGAAAGATAGTTCCTTATAGACTCGGAAAATGCTGCACCGATGTTTTCAAATTTAAATCTTAGGTACTTGATATATATATATATATATATATATATATATATATATATATATATATATTCATCTATATATATATATATGTAGGTTTTTTTAGATTACGTCTGAAAAAATCGATAATCGAAAGAATCCGATTAAAACAGGAAGTTTATTTTAGATCAAAGATAACACCTGTAGGCAGGCTAACATCACAATTAACATTACAGAAAGGATAAAAAAAATTCAATTGAAGTCACTGCGGGATAATGTAAATTTCCGTCTGTTACACTGAGTTCGGTCCACAACTAAAGCAAGGATGAAATCAATCGATTGAAAAATGATCAATTACACCGAATTCGATGACAATGCAATTGTGGGAGGGTGAAATATTAATTGACTCTCATACAAAGAGGGAAAACGTTGGGTCCCCCTGCTAGTTAAGTAATAAATTGGAGTCTTTGTTACAACCAATAAAATGATTTAACGATGTGAACGCATTAAGCATAATGCGAAATGAGTCAATCCATAAAAATAGTCATTTACACGGCCACTAATACAAATATTGCGGACAGATTACAACAGATATTTCCAAAATGCATCTCTACAATTATATAAATGCAACTTTGTATGTGTGTGAGCTCGTTCCCTATAGACCCTGGACATGTTAAACTCATTTCCTGAAAAAAATTACGCAACTTTAGTGTATAAGTCTGGAAGCGATTTTAGTTTTGTTTTGTCTGAGAATACCCCCGATAATTACGGATAATCGATAATCGAAACCGTTCTTTTAATTTATCTAACATCGGTAAACCCGTTTTTCTATGTCGTCGATTAGCAACAATGATAAAACAACGGGCCGTGAAAAAATACTGTATTAAAAAAACCTTGTTAAACTTTGTGACATATTTCCATTCTATGGAGGTCAGGCGCGAACGAACACCCCATAATTATATTATACCATATATCTTCAAAATAAAAATAATTATCAAAGTATACTTACGCAGATAGATATGAGAAATCTTTATTAAAGTGTGTGCCTAATTCCATTATATGAAGGCCAGGCGCCAACACAGACCCCACAATTATATTATACCATCCCCATTTAAGTTAAAACATACTTATCAAAATATTATTATGCACATCTATATCAAAAACACTTGTAAACGTTTTTTTTATTATTAATTTTTTTTATTTCCATAGTTTGTGGACCACGCGCGAACGCAGACCCCACAATTTTAATGAATCAGTATTATGCCAGATAAACCTTATCCATTCATGTGTCTCGATACATCTTCCATCATTATATGTGATCAGTTTTCTATAATAGTCAACCATATAGGAGCCTATTCGTGACCAGATACACACAGACGTTCAGCTTTATATTATAGAATATATATATATATATATATATATATATATATATATATATATATATATATATATATATGCATCGATGTATGCATTAATATGAATACATGTATATCGTATCGTACGGCTTGGCCATTTACTTAGTAAAAACTCGTATCATGTATTCATCGCCAACTTGTGTGCCCTATTTTGGGATAAGATTAAAGGCCACTTATGACTTTAAATACGTTGGTACGTTTCTGAGCAGAAATGGAGTATAAGATGTTCAATTAATCACATGATAAACTAGGCTGGTTCCGCCTTAAGTAAAGTTGAAGCACATGTCTGTTGTGATAGAGAATAAGTGTTAAGACAAAGATTATTGTGTGCCAAGCATGTGTCCTGATTTGTTTAATGTATGCATCGGAAACATGGAATACATAACGAAAACATCTTAACACTTTCTAAATACTGAACATCAGTTGGAAGTCCTTTACTCCCGACACTGACATCCTTGAACAATCCAACAATAATAGCAGTGGAATGATGATTATCAAAAAATCCAATGCGTTGAACCGGACACTTAATAAGGATGAGATATGGTAGGATGCACTAAACTGCTTTATGGTAATCCTTCATGAGAAAAAGGCCGCAGCATAAACTTGCTAAAAGGTATTAACGTGCACAGAGAAAATACCAAAGCTGATTGAAATCTATTTCTATTAATGGGAAATTCCAGCTTAGCATCGAAGAAAATGGAGAAATTAATCATTCAAGTATGTAGAAACTGAGTCAAACGTCTAAATCATGCAGTATTAAAACATGCTCTCAGGAAGCAGGATAAATCTGCAGTTTCTGTCAACTTCCAACGTGAACTGAAATGTATAAGATTTGACAAATGTCTTCTGTCTTAATTTAGGTTGGTAAACCACGGGAGGTAACTCAAGGTAATACAGGACTAACAGATACATAAGGATATGCTTCCACCCAGAGCACTCAGTTATTATTTATTTATATATATATATATATATATATATATATATATATATATATATATATATACACGGTGGGTATGTAAAACTGTAAGTGGTTTAGCACAACACTGAAAGGTGCATAATAAAGTCCATTTATAAAAAATTAACAACTAGTGGCAAGAACCCGGGATTGGTGTTCGCAAATGACCTCAACAATGTTTTTAACTGTTGTGAAGATTTGATTCCTAGATGTAGATCCAATCAAACCGGCATAATTATTAAAATATGCTCAATGGAGCAGAGAGTAGGTATATAGTCTGTTTTATAAGCAATATTTTTGGATGCATATCTGCACATACATGTTTCGGTGGAGTCCCTCCATTTCCTTCTTGGCTTTCTCTTTGGCTTCTTATGTTCACGAAATATTTATTCCGTTGTCTTGATGGTGTAGCGGTTGTCATGTTTCCTTACTACGTGCACTGCCCAATCTGTGTTTGGATATTTTGATAGCAGTATTGATGTAAATAACTCTTGTTTGTTTGCGGATCCAGATGTTTGATATTTCTGTCTTGTAGAGTGATGGTTAACATTATCCTCTTCATCTTTCTTTGTACTACCATAAACATTTCACTTTGGCAAGTTGTCAGGGCTATGTGAACCTATACACGATAGTATACGAATGCTGTATATATATATATATATATATATATATATAACTACTAAATTTACTCACATAAAATTAATATACGAAAGTATAGATTTATGCGTAAACTTTAAGTATTGACTTCAAAAGTGCTCAATACGTAGGTAGGCCTATTTAGTAAGTTATAAAATGTATATAGCGATTAGGCTCGACTGATATTCCGCGTTTCATGCATTCTAGGACTCTTCAGGCTGAAGAGTCCTGGAGTGGATGAAACGCGGGATATTCAGTGTAGCTTAATCGCCATATACATTTTATAACTTACTATATATGAATATATCTATACATAAAGGCGCATGAATGTGAATGTATGCATATGTATATGAGTGAATCTCTCAATATATACATACATGTATATGAATATGTATATGTACATACATACTACACCCGAATACACACGCACACGTACGTAAGTTAAAATGTTTGGAAATAAAAAAAATATTTATTTCAAGATTTTTTTTACATATATACAGTTTTTGTTAGTTAATTTATATAAACATCACAAAAACGACACTGATTAAAGGGTTCGACAGTATACCTCATTCTTGGATACATCGCTGTTTGGAGTTGTACTATGTGCACACTGATATTACATCATCCCTTCAAAAACAAATGGCCAGATGGTGAACATCAATTACGCTACAGCACACGGAAGGAAGGATACAGCCCCCAAACATAAAGATCAAGCGAGGAATATTCCAGGGAGACAGCCTCTCACCGCTCCTTTTCTGCCTCACATTGGATCCACTAAGTAAGCTACTTAAGCGATCCAATGCTGGATACAATCTCAACATGCGCAGAAAGGAGGAAAATAAAAGAGTAAACCATCTACTCTTTATGGACGATTTGAAACTTAATGCAGAATCCGAGAAAAAAATTGTCTCTTCGTATCGACATTGATAAAAATTATACAGAGACAATCTGCATGGAGTTTAGATTCGACAAATGCGCTAAGTGCACCATCAGGAAGGAAAGATAGACAGCATCAGAACATCTTAATCTTGACAATGGCTCTATTGAAGACCTTGCAGATGATGCTGTCTATAAATATCTGGGAGTTGAGGTATATGAGACACTTGAACATGGAAAGATGAGAGGAAAAAGGGCAGGGAGAATACTTCAAGCAACTTAAAAAAATTCTCTCCTCAGAGCTATCATCGAAAAACAAAATTACTGCCATTAATCAATGGGCAACACCCGTTTCTCTTATAGATTTGGCATAATCAATTGGCCACAAAACTGCATCAATAAACTTGACGTAAAAACTCAGAAAATGCTGGTCCTTCATAACGTAATTTACAAACATCAGTGCATGGATAGGCTGTACTTACCACGAAGAGAAGGTGGTTTAGGCCTCACTGAAATACACCACGCATACCAAGCTTCAGTGGTAAGCATAGGCCAATGTATCGAATGTTCTTCTGACCCAAAAATAAAAACGGTGAATGAACATAACACCAAATGTTTGCCCCAGCAGACGTCAACTACAAAGCCCGGTGAAAAATTCAGTGGTAACACACTGGACAACACAATAGAAGAATATGACAACCCAGCAACCCTAATCGCCCGAAAGAAGAGAAAGGAGTATACAAAAAGGGAACTGAAGAGAAAACTAGAAAGATGGCAACAACATAAGAGAGCAGGCAGGCTCATGGAAGAACTTAACCAGAGCTACATTGACAAGGAGGCCTCACTACAATGGCTTAAAAATGACTAATTTCCATTTGATGGAGAACGATTAATTATAGCTGCACAAGACCAAGGCTTACTCACAAATGGCTTTAAGAAAATGGCTGGTTTACAAAAAACCGACCAATGCAGATTCTGTCACTCAGCTGTTGAAAGCCCAAGCCACCTAATGTTTGGATGCAAGATCCTTCTAGTCGATGGTTATTGCACTGCTCGCCACAACAAAGTATGTAGATACTTAACATTGGAAGATCTGTGGAGAGATGCAACTAGATAGGTCGTCGAACATCTGGGAACATGAATCACCACCGATAACATCAAATGGACAAGTGACAGTGTTCTACGACAAAGACATACAGGCAAGCAGATCCATAAAAGACAAGACCATCAAGCCAGATATAGTAATATTGAACAAGCCCAAAAGGACGGCACTCATTATCGACGTCACAGTTCCAAACGACTTTGGCCTTAATAGAGCAGAACGGGAAAAGATTACAAAATATCAGGACCTTAAAATGATCTAAAAACAACATGGTCTCTAAAGGAAATAAACATTATACAAGTTGTGACAGGAGCAACTGGCCTAATAAAAAAGAACCTTCAATAATACTTAGAAGCAATCCCTGGAAAACCAAGCTGTAAGGAAATACAGAAAGCAGCCATAAAGGGAACAGTGTCTATTCTTAAAAGATCCCTCGGATATAAATTTAAATTATAATAGAATCAACTGTTAGCCCCAGGAAGGAGACCTTGATCTCTTCAAACTAACAAAAGTAAAATACAAAACGGGAAAATTAATCCACGTTTTGCCAATGTTAATTATTATGTCAATTATTTTGACAATGTTAATTATCTCAAGAGTTTTAAACACGTGAGGAGATAAACATTTCCTAAAATCCTAAATTAATCCACGTTTTTTTTTTCTCTTTCGGTGTTTTTAAAATTACCAGCCTTGGTCCCCTGCGTTGGCCGGGTGTTGGGAGCTGTGTGTTGAGCAAAAAAAAAATTGCTAGTAGGCGGGAAAGCTTGAACTCGTACAACGAAGGAAGAAAAGAACGTGAAAAAACGTGACGTCTATCAGCAAGCCGGAAGTGACGTAAAGCTAAAATAAATGTTAGTCAATCGACAATAGGAGGTGAATTTTCGAAAATATTGATATTTTAACTAATTCTCTGATATTTGTCGTCCGAAAGGGCGGACTTCAAAACGATACCGATATCGTGAAAATCCCTCTCCTCGAAAGATTTAGGCATACATACATACATACATTTAAACATACAGGTGATATTTATATAATAGAGAACATTATATATATATATATATATATATATATATATATATATATGTATATATATATATATATATTTACATATATAGAGAGAGGGAGAGAAAGATGGGTGTGTTTGTGTGTATGTGTGTGTGCGCGCATTTTTTAGACTTATAAAAACCGTGTATTGTGTTAACTTTTATTCAAATCGCAACAATATCATGTCTTCATAAATGAACATTGGCCATTATTTTATAAATTTGTCGGATTGTTATTTACCCAGTTTTTATATCTTATTATTGGATTAATTGGCTTGTTAATTTTCCAAATGTTTGTAATTATTTTAAACAATGTTTGTTTTTTGTTTTTTTTGTGTGTTTTTGTCATTACGTTATTCCTAAGACCACAAACGGATCCACATTTCAATTTGGTTATAAGAAATCATGTATTATTGATCATCATCATTATTGATTATTGCGTGATGATCGAACACTGTATTCGTAAATTGTCAACTTTGCACCAACGAAAATACATATCATATGCTGTTTCTTTGTATCGATCCTTATCGTTTTTCGATTTTGTACCAATATCTATCAATGTTTTACTTTTCATTTTTTTTATTTTTGTTCCCCTTTTTCCAACGTTTTTGTATCTACCGAACGTAAGATTTTCACTTACTAATTTAAAGACTCTTTTTAACGATGTGTATAGTCATTTCAAGCGTAATTGCTTGGATGACTCTTGCACTTTAAGCCATCATTGCGAGTGACACTGACTTAAACTTAGCTTCTCATTTGCTTCCTCTTGTCCCTTTGGTATATATATCCTCATATTTTCTCTTTTGTTTTCTGCAAATAGTTGACCATGATCTCGAGGCAGAAGAAAACTGTTCTTTGAATAACTGGACCGCTCCCAAAGATACATATACTCAACTATTAACATAATACTAGCATGTCGTTCGGAGTTGCCCGGTCGTAAAATTCGTCTATTTATTAACAGTTAATAAGAAAGAGAAATGAGTTTTAATTCCTTTAAAAGTGAAATAAAATAAAACGAAAAAAATAGACTTCTGCATGCAAGTATTGCTTATTTTCTAAACAGTTCACTTCTTGCAAGTAACAAAACAGTCAAACTGAGTTCCAAACAGAAACCTTAAGACAGTGAATTAAGTACGATAACCATTAGGCAAACCTGCCATGGGCTTTACAAGCTGTTTTAAAAATACTTGTTTTTAACCTAACAAAGTTGTCATATGATGGATTAATATGACAATAATTTCAAGTCTGTAGATTTTTTTTTACATAGGCATCACCACATTATCAAGGTCTAGCGGCCACTCAAGGATAAGGGTTAAAGAGTGTACAATAGAAATTGGACAATATAGTAATCATTAGTAATGAAAATTTGGTAAATTTGATAACTTATATGGAACGGCTTATCAAGAACTTATTTACTTTAGACTTGAACACAACCATATTGTAGTCAGCCGGAAAGCAGGAAAACGGAAGACAATTCCACAGGCGTGCAGTTCTAAGAAAGAAGCTTTGTTCATGGAATCTACGTTTAGGTTTAGGCACAGATAAAGAGTGAGGGGAATTATTGATAGTGTTTACAGCTAGACGAGTGTTTCTTGTGAAAGTTTGGCGAGGGGGGACCATAGATTGAAGCTCAGTCGAACACTTTCCATGAAAATAACGATACATCAGAGACAAACTCGCAACATCTCTTCTGTGAGATAGAGGTTGCAAGGAGGAGAAAAGGACATCTCCTACGAGGCTACGAAGTCTATTTTGAACTCTATCAAGACAGGACAAGTCCTTTCTAGCAGCTCCTGCCCAGATGTGCTAAAAAACTCGTGTGGTATACAGGTTGAGATTTTTCCTCTCGCATCCCTAACACACACACACACACACACACACACACACACACACACACACACACACACACATATTCTTACTTTTATAGACATATCGAAGAGATAAAAATTAGGATGATCGTCAGTGCAGGAAAGTCATGTGATTCGCATTATCTGTGACGTCAATATCACACTATCACAGAGTTTAGGTTCGATCATTTATTAATTGGAGTCACCACTTATCAAAGCCTGAAGTCCACTCGAGGATATTCATTGTGTATAAAAAATGTGACAATATTTACCAATGTATACTACAGAATAATTCTTTTTATTGTTTCAGATTAATGCAGATGCGGTATTCCAGAATCTTTAATTACGACAGATACGGTATTGCAAAATCTTTGCTGTGTCATAAAATTAAATCAGTAATACGGTTTAGTTGCTAATATAGTTAGGAAAAGTGTAAAACCACTTCCATATTTATTCGGTTAAAAGATTTTAAGTACACTTACCTTTCTAGACGCGGTAAATATAAAAGGGTGATTCCAATATAACTTACCTGAAAGAAAGAAATATAAAAAAAACGCCATGAATTAAAGGGATTTGAAAGCAGATCTTTATATGTTTTCATATATACGTTATACAAAGAATAAGGTGACAAAAAGACTAGACAGGTGAGGAAAAAAATAGCTGTCCCTGTGAAAAACAATGCTAATCTCTAAAAGTACTCTGGCTGCCTTTTAAGCATTAGTTGTTTTAGACGACCAGGTACTTTAAAATTTCTTGGCTTAAGATAAATTTATTCGTTAATTTCCCAAATTTTGTAATTATTTGACACAATGTTTTTAATGTTTTTTAAAATTTTATTTTGTCATTACGTTACTCTCTTAAGACCACAAACGGATCCACATTTCGATTCGGTTATGAGAAATCGATAATTCATCATCATCATTGTTGATTATTGTCCGAGGATCGAATATAACATTTGCAATGTAGTCAACTTTGCGCCCACGACAATATGAATCACATGCCCTTTTTTTCATCGATCCTTATCATTTTTCGTTTTATATACCAAAAACCATCATTTTTTTTTAACTTTTCGTTTTTTTCATTTTTGTTTTATTTTTCAACGTTTATATCTACCTTTTATCTGGGGTAGGACCATCCTACCGGGCGTAAGATTTTCGCCTCCTATTAAATCACTCTAGTGGAGTTTTTTTTTTACGATTTTTATCGTCATTTCAAGACCAATCGTTTGGATATCTCTTACACTTTAAGTCATCATCATCAAAGTCACTGACTTAAACTGTGCTTCTCACTTTCTTCCTCTTGTCTCTTTAGCATATATATCCTCATATTATGTTTTTTTTTCATTCTGCAAATTGTTGGCCATGATCTCAAGACAAAAGATAACTGTTCTTTGAATACATTCTACCGCTCCAAACATACTTGTATCTAAAGGCAATATTCAAATGTCATAATAATGCTAGCACGCTCTTCGGAGTTGCTCGGTCGTAAAAGACATATTGTTAGTTAGCAGTTAATAGTAAACAGAAGACATTCAACATAACGTTAAATTCCTTTAAGTATGTGCGTTTTGATTCTTAATTCTGCAGGGGATGTGATGTGTCTAGTGTGTTAGGTATAAGTTGATGCTTGAATGCTTTCTCGCTTCCAGCTATCACCTCTGGCTAAACTCGTGGTGAAATGGGAGCAGCTATGACTAAGGTCTTCCCTGCTAGTACATAGCCTCTCCATCATCAAGACTCCTACAGTGCCCCTCGCGTTGGCCACACACGGTAACTGGGTGCCTTGCGGCCCCAAGCTAAACTTGTAGGAGATATCTTAGTAGGGGACCCTAGAGGTAGTGCCTTATGGCCCACCGATGTAGGGGACATCCCCTGCCACACTAGGAACGCCTACCCCACTGTCTTGTGGGTGTCCTCGGTAGGGCGAAGACTAGAAGAACCAACCCCAAAATCAAACACCACTGCCTTGTGGGCCTTCTCACAGAAAAAAGCTAAGCGGTGGGAACTCGGACTTCAAATCCTACTGCTGCTTTGCAGTTTTCCTTAAAAGGCTATGGAACCTCATCCAGCAGAAAAGACGTAGTAGCGTTTACCTTGCTGAGATTACTTTCGGCCAGAAGCTGCGACCTCCTTTGCTGCCAGTCGTTGCAGGTTCGCTCCACTGGACATGATCATTGGAGGTTCAGAGCGGGTCTATCTGATGGGCAACAGATACTGCACCTAAAGTGCGCAAACAAGTTTGGGGCCAATGTGGAAAGTCCTGTGGTGATTGAGTGAGACTACGCTACACCGGGTGATGAAGCACTGGGGTTACAACTAGTCATTGTCAAGACTGACACACTGCGTGATCATGATGATAATGATGATGATGAGTAAATTCTTTTAAAAAGTGGAGTAAAAAACGAAAAAAAAAACTGAAACTTTTGCATGCAAGTATTGTTTTTTTTCTAAACAGTGCACTACTTTATAGTAAAGAAGAGATACTCGAGCTGAGATCGAAACTAGAACCTAAATACAATGAGACAAATACGATAACCATTAGGCAATCTTGCCATGGTTTTTAAAAAGTGCTTTAAGACAGTTATTTTAAACATAAAAAAAGTTGTCATATAGAAGATAATACCTTCAAGCTTGTAGATTAAAAAGTGAAGATACAGGTTGAGATTTATCTTCATATCACAGGCTGACAGAGAAAAGTTTATCGAAATGCTTAAGTCTTTGTCGGCTGATTTTGGCAAATATTGTATTCACTAGAATGTGTGAGAAATTATGATTTTATGTTATAGCATTTTTATTGTAACCTATAAAGTTAAATTAGATAACCTCCACATCACTACTTGATTACTTCGTTAGGTATTCGTTACTCAAAACAATTAGGTTGCGACTACGTTGAGATACGTCACGACTCAAAATTTCTGGATACCGGTTCCTTTAAAGGCTCACATCTTTCACACATAGCCCTGTCTGTTTTTTTTTTTATATTCGGGGAGGCTTAATTTGCAGCATTCACTTATTATGTGACTTGCTATTTAGTCTCTTTATTCAGAGAGTCTACATTTAATTATCAGCATATTTTAATTATCAGAAATTTTGTTCTTCGTTGTTGTATTTTATTCACGTTTCTTAATTTACAAATATTTCTCAATTATTCTGTTTTTACTCTCGTGAGTCCCCACCATATCGAGACAATTATGGCCGACGGCACTCGATTTAGACCAGCGACGATATCACAGATCAATAACTGATAAGAATGCTTGCTCACCATTATGCGAAGATCGAACGTAACAACTCGTTATGTGCAACTTTCGTCTCGTTTTCGGCCACTAACGGGAGAAGTGGGTGGGACGGAGAAACATTGCCGAAGGATATTTTTTTTTTCTTATGTTCGGAGACCAGACGTGAAAACTCTGGGGAAAAAATGTCGACTAATATTTGAGATGATCTCATTTGAGTTTTCGTTTTTCATTTGTAACAAGTCCCATCAGGCAGCATCACGACTGTCCGGTAACTAGCAACCCCAAAACTTTCTCCCTGCCCGGCCACTAGCAACAGTAAAATTTCTTCCTGCCTTCCCTCCCCACTCTCTATTTCTCTCTCTGTCTCTTTCACTTTATCTGTCTACCTTTTTCTCACTCTTTCTCTCCATCTATGTCTCTCTTCCTACCTTATTTCTTTCTTTGTTTTTGTTTCTATCTCTTTCTCTCTCACTTTCTCCCTCTCTTTATCTCCTTTTCCTCTCTGTTTTCCTCTTACACTTTATCTCTGTCCCTCTATTTCTATCTCTTTATATCTCCCTGTGTGCCTAAATTTAATTACTATTCCATTCATATATATGTGTAGATAAAAAGAAGAAAAATATAAACTAAACACTACAATAAATTAACAAAACCGAGTTTTACCGGTTTCGGTCGGATCAACGTACGTGAATTAGAAAAAAGTTAATAGTTAATAGTGTCACATTATTTAATAAATGGTAAAAACTTGTGAACACAAAAGAAAAACACACAACGGAATGTTTTGATCGTGCGTAATAATTTGACAATCAAACCGAAAATTCTCGGTTGCTATCTTTTTAGAATGGTGAATACCGCGTACAGAAATATGTCTGCAAATTGAAATTTAAAAAAGTGGCCATTCCGACTTGACGACATATTTTTGTACTGCATTGCTCATGCGCAGGTGTAATTTTTTTTTCATAGCTTAAGTTTTTTTTTTTCATTTCAAACCTGTCGATAGCTCAGCTGGTAGGGAAAGCGGATTTGAGTTCGATTCTAGTTGATTACACCACAATAATGTTTAAAAAATTCAAATCAGTACTATTTATCAGGTACAATATAATGTTCGATATAGAATTGATTCTCTTATAATAAATGCAAAATCTCTAAGAATTAAAATATATTAAATCATATTTTACGATTCGACAAAAATATCACTTTGTTTTGTTGGACTATTTTTTACAAGATAATCTATTCGATGTTTCACTGGATTTATACATTTTTATACAAAAAAAAACTGTGATAGATATTAATTAAACATTGCTCAAATCCAATTTAAACACGTATGTGCAAACGGTACTTCATTTTTCTATTTGTATTTTACAGTCCTGGGCAACGCCGTGTAGCCTTACTAGTACGAAAATAAAAGAAAACGCAGAACGGAATATTTGAGAATCAAACCGACAATTTCTCTGGTGCTATCTGGCATCTGTATGGTGTTGTTTTTCTTGCTGATCCCCTATTCCAGGCGTTACCTTCTCTTTGAAGCAACCTCACGACATATTATCCATAGACGGGCACTTTATAAACCAAATAAATTTTCTCATAAAAATTTTCGATTAGTTATTGATGAATACAGAAAAATAGAGTGTTTTCATTGGACATTGTTTTTTTTAAATACGGTGGTCACCACATATCAAGGCCCGGAAGCCACTCAGGGATAAGGGTTATTGCAAGTACAGTACGTTAGTGTGGATATTTGATGAAGTGTTTACTTAAGGGGTCGGTTCATTAGGAATTTGTTAACGTTGGACTTTAAGACATCCAAGTTATAGTAAGGTGGAAAGCAGGCAGACGGACCAGAGTTCCACAGGCGTGCAGTTCTAAGAAAGAAGCTTTGTTCATGGAATTTACGTTTTGATTTAGGCACAGATAAATAGTGGGGGAAATTTTTCACAGTGGATTCAGCTGGTTGTAACTAGACGCAGTGTGTTGTGAATGCTTTACAGGTGAGGCATATATTAAAGCTCAGCCGAACACCTACTATGAAAATAAAAATAGATGAAAAAAAGACTTATAACGGATGTTCTGTGCAAAAAGGTAGTGTAAAGGCAAAAAGGCACCGCCCAGGAGATTTCTAAGTTGTTTTTTTTTTGCCATGCAGAAAAGAGGGTTCTAAGCAGCAGCATCTTCTCAGATCTAGCATCATTGCACGTCCTAATATTTTAGACATACGTTATCATCAGTAAGGAATTAAACAGCTGGTCCTAAAATTGAATTTCTTGATGATTGAAAGTCTTTCCTCGGTTCACGACTGTTACTTAGTATAAATTATTGTACTTATATCCGGGACGCCACAGGCTTTCAATGAAAGAGATACAGAAATACACTTATGAATAACGTAAAACTTCTACCTTCTTATCGCTGACAGCACGAAATAAAACTACCCACTGAATTAGATAACCGAACTATTGTAAATTCAATACAGATCCCCGTATAAATTTCTCTCTCGAAAATATTTCTACATCTAGAGTTAATATCGCCAACTAAATGAATAGTGTAAGCAAAACTTAAGTCTTCTATGAAAAAGTTGTTTCAAACACGAAAGTCCAAAATAACAAAACTATTATTTTAACTAATTAATCAAAAAATATTATTTTAACTAATTAATCAAAAAATATTATTTTAACTAATTAATTAAAAAAAAATATATTACACTAGCAGCTCAGCTCTGCTTCACTCGGGTCGTATATACTGTTCATTACTTGATGTGCATATATATATATATATATATATATATATACATACATATATATGATGATTGCAACGTCTTGTCGGACGAGTGCCACTCCCTCAGACATTTAAAGTCCATGAGCCCAACTGTCTGAGGGAGTATCTATACAAATATGATGTTACAGAGTCTTAGCTTTGTACGACAGCTAAGTCTCTCTCTCGGTTCAAAATGTTGAGATCCAGCAACAAGCAAGAGCAAGATAGCCAGCAACAAATTAAACTGCAGACCAGCTTAATACGGGTACTGGCCTTCTGCTTTATGGTTTTTTTTTTTAATCAGAGATTTGCTTCTCCTAGAAAGATTGCCTTCACCATGGCTTACGGGAGCCCTCTCTACCCCAATACACATATACACACACAAATATACACGGTGCTAGTTGGCCGTTGACCCTGAAAAAGAGTTCATTCGCCCTTTGGAAGGTCTTGTTTTTAATCCTTCAGGGAGACTAGTCGCCCTCCTCACCAAACAAGTCTGGTGGGGGAACCATTTTAGTCGCCGGTGACCCGACCATGAGACAGCTAGTATTGGGTTACATGGTACCAGTAGCATATGACATGACCTGACACATATATATATATATATATATATATATATATATATATATATATATATATATATATATAAGTTTGAGTCATGTCCAGGTAACCGACATCTATATGTCAAGTGTTTAGGCCCACAATTGGCGAAGGAGTTTTGTAGAGTCTGCAAATGTTAACTCTTTCAACTTTGATCTCTTGGCAGCAACATTTTTTGCTCATAAACTGATTAAAAAGCTTGCCGCATGTCTGAATACACTTTATGTAAATTTTCAAACGTTTACACAAAAAGGATGTTGGATCGATTGTTAGAGACCGCAACAGTTAAATCTTTTGAACTTTGACCTCTTAACAGTCAAAGTTAAAACCAAACACGGATTAAAAATATAGCCTTATGTCTGAATAGACTTTTTTGTATAAGATCAAATGTTTAGACCAGAAATTGGCTGAGTAATTTGGTAGAGACCGCCGAGGTCGATTTTTAAAAAACTTTGACCTATATTTTGACCATTTAACATTTATTGTTTTCGGCTCAAATCAAATTACAACGTTTGATCTATGTTAAAGCAACCTACATCTAAAACTTGATATGTTTAGACCCGAAATTGGGGGAAGAGTTTGGTAGAGTTATCAACGGTCACATCGTGGAACTTTGACCCATTGACAGCCGAATTGCTGTGCGAAAACCGATTAATGTTTTTTTTTCCAAATCTTACAATCACTTTTGTCAAATATCAAGTCTATAGACTGAAAATTGACAGCGTAGTTTGGTATGGAAATGTACACACACACACACACAGTGAGACAGACAATTTCACTTTATAGATATATAGATTTTTCGCTTATTCTCAATTTCAAACATGTTTTCTTATTAATAATGGCCTAAGAATGGATTACTGAGAAAGTATCCGAAACTTGAAAGGATCTTGCGTGTATATTAATTGTTGAATAAAAACTCAATTTTACACAATTTATAACTCTTTAAACACATTTTAAGATATCAAATCTTATATGTCACGCATTATCAACCAGACTTGAATCTTACTCCTATCGTCGCAATGCTGCATCTTTGTGCTGCTTTGAAAGTGTTTTATTAGAATACGCCCCGACGAACTCATACTACTTGTGTCCACTTCAAAGTAAACATTTTTGATGAGACAATTCCAATATTTTTCCCGATTCCGATACAATGGCCGATTCCGTGCTAAACATACGATTCCGTCCTAAATTTCCGATTATGATACAATTAACGATTCCGATACAATTAGCGGTTCCGATTTTGATTCTTTATAAATATTTAAATGTCTAACTATAAAATAGTAATCTTGCCCTGTTTTCCATGAAAACACTTCTTAAATATGCATATATATATATTCGTTAACATAAACACCACACTTGTGAGGGCGGTGGTGATCTATAGATTGTAGTTTTCCTGGAAGTGTAAATCAATGAATGTTCATTATTTTATTATTGTTATTGTTTTCTGAACCCAAAATCACATAAAAGAAAAGATAATTAAAGGGATCGTTTTTGGCATCGGAAAATAGCACACATTTTTCCGATTTCGATACCGATTCCGATATCCCCAAAAATTCCGAGTTTTCATATTCTTTATTCTGATTCAAATTTATCGTCCCAACACTAGTATATATCCTTCAAATTTGACAGCGAGCAAACGTCAACCTCTCCACTCTAGCGATCCTAGATACCGGGGAACCTTCTACTCTAATAATCCTTGTGCTCGAACTTCTAGACTTTGCCATTCCCTCCCGATTTCTTGATTCCCTTACTGTACTGACATATCTATTTTTAAGTGTAATATGAAGACAAATCTCGTTGATCAACTCCCTGCATAGCGACCCTGTGGATATAGCACTAGATTATAGGCCCTTACATTATAATGGCACCGTGATTTGTTTAAAATGGGCTGCATATATCTTTATGTGGTTGAAAGTTTGGAAGCCATTTTAATCCATTAAACCGGAATGTATTTCGCTTTATATGTAAGCAGTTATACTAATTTAGAATGTTCTAAATAGTAAAAAAAATACAACAACCAAAAATTAATTAATTAATTACTCGTGAGCTTTCAATAAATTATTTGGATACATTTAAACAGTCGAACGTTATTTCTTGCTTTCAAAGTCTTCTTAAGTCTTCATTTCATTAAAAGTACAAGAGTTTGGGAATTAAATTCGAACCGGAATTTATATATAGGGATTAAACTAGTATCTAATAACGTCATTTTAGTTTTATAAAATGGTCATTCCATTGTCAATAAAAGCGATACTAATTTTACAATGCAAAATAATTTCGACGAGAGCATGCGAACACCCAGATCAAAATCCTGTACAAATTCCCGAGTTTGATAAAAAGATTTCCTAATTCAAGATACACACGAAGAAGACGAGAGACCACATGGGATGATTAAGAAAAACATTTAAGATTACAATCGTTCTCCAAAAATTCCAAATACAAATACTCATCTAAAAAAAACAGAGAAACATAATATCGCGAATTTATTATGCCGAACTCGGAAATCTGTTCATCAATTTCCCTGGTGTCAGTTTATTCTCGTATCAACTGTGTCGACGATTTTAAATTTTTTTTTCATTGAAAACGTTGCTGTTATTTATATTCTTCCCGCTGCAAGATGGTGTACCACAAGGTGGGAAGGTGGGGGTAGTCTACCCAGCACCTATATAAAAGGAGTACTAAGACCTTTTAATAAATACTTTGGCAGCCCCGTCGACAGTGCACAGTCGGGTCACTAAGTAATTAAGTTATTCCATCCGAAAGATCGGATGTAAGACCTGAGACAGTGAACCTCCTGGGACACATAAGGACTAATACCTTAGCCTGCCGATTAAGGGACATCGAAATGACTCAGTTTCTGTTGGAAATAGTGTCCATGTCAGATGCTTGATTGGCATGTATCATTAAGTCAGAATGTTAGAAAATACCTGTGCGGATGTACTAGAATATATTTAGCGAAAATGAATGTGTGGGAACCTTTGCTTGTATTTGCATGCATTCACTTCTCTTTTCATTGGAGCAGTAATACATTGTATAGCATTAGCTTTTAGCAGGCTATGTCGATTTCTCCAAAGAGGATAGTTTTTATGAAACATAAAGTGGAAAAGCGATATACAGATGCATATTCCGGTCATGTATAGATCGCACACAGAGTCTAGCATTCTCAAATGGCTACCCATCTTATACAGGCCAGGAGTACTTTGGTTACCTAACAATCACCAAGTATCTAGTTTAACAAAAAACAATGTTTTAACGCGATTATGGCATGTTCATCTTTGCTAAATATATACTAGTACACCTACACACACATTATCCAACATTCAGACTTCATTGTATCAATCATGTCTCTTATTTTACCCCAACCATTGAGTAGCAACTGCCCTATAAAAGTAGTGGCTATTTAATAGAGAAAACCATTGCGACATTTAATGCTGATTAAACCGTTCGTCGCAGTAGGTAGGAGCTAAGAGTTAATGCATTGACCTGCTGTCGACCCACTTGACCAGCAGACGAATATGTTTTCCGGCAGTATCTGACCACCTCCATATTTGTTGCGATAATTATACGATGACTTGTCAAGCTATCGATTAGGTTTCTATGGCGGGCGAGAGAAAACAAATTAAAACAGTCTATATGGTATGACATAGAGCTTCAATTCTCTGGAATTAGAAATGAAAATATGGGGTCGGTGTGGGGAAGAGAGCGAGAGAGAGGGGGAGAGAGGGGGAGAGAGATAGAAGGGGGTAGAGTGGAAAAGATGAAGTAGAGAAAATCGGAAATGCAGAGAACTATATATTTTTTTATTGTTTACACAAACCGTTAAATGTGAAAAATATCTATGAATACATGTTTGCATTTTTTATCAAGTCGCAATTTTGTTGATCGATTTAAAATTTGATCATGAAAATGAAAAACGCTTTTCTTTTTTTTGGGGGGGGGATCTTTATTAATCACAATAACGACCTTTGCTCGCTATAACTTGATTTTTCTCTCAAAAGCTTCTAAAAGGCTCACTTGTATAATTTTTCATATGAAATGCAAATTTAAATTATACTGAATCTATCATCGTGAGGTTAACCTAAGGTTATCTAAATAGTTTGTAATTCTCGAAATATAATATATAAACGGCTATATGTCTGTCTGTCTGACTGTCAGTCTCCATATTTTCAACCTCCGAAACTAAAAGTCGCAGAGCGGCGCTAGAGCCCCCCCCCCAACATTATTGTTTGTTTGCTTTTTACGGGCCGATCTTTATGGACCTGCAGTCGTTTAAAATTGTTTTAAAAGGGGTCAAATAGGGGTCAAATTAAAAAAAATAAAAGGTTAACATTTCATACATTCATATTGTTTGTTTTTAATTTTTAATCGGTTTATATGCTTGTAACGTTAGTACAGTGGTAACGTCACTAGCTTTGAATGCGAGAGTTTCGGTTTCGATTAAAGCTGATGATACCTTTAACACTTTTTTTTTTAAATATAGAATCACAACTATAAGAATATTTAATAATAAGAATAAATCTGGCCAATTTAAAATAACATAATTAATCGCATTTTACGCCCGGGCAAACCCGGGTTCCCCCCGCTAGTGAGAGATAATGCGAGGGAGATGCATCAATAGATTTTTCCGGCTCTGGCAGGATTCCCAACCAAATGATTTGGGTGAATTTTGCTGTATGAAGACGGGCATTATCATCACAAAAGATGACTCTGATTCTGATAAAAAGATAAAGATTTTGGGAGTCAATATTGCAGAAAAATAAGTACGATGTTTAATATTCTGTAAGAATTTTTAAAATTAATCATGGTAAATTTTGTTAAATAATTATAATGTGTATAAATGATTGCAAACAATGGTTATATATATATATATATATATCTATATATATATATCTATATATATATATATATATATATATATATATGAGAAGTGATACACGAATTACCATTAGCATATAAACGACGCACTTTGTGTAAAAAAATCGAGCAGAGGTATTTCAGACGATATCAAAAGATCGTTAAACTCTCTACTCACTCAGCAACCGCCAATAGCGTAATGGTTAGGAGCCTTGACTGCCGTACAGATGGTTGGGTTTCAATCCTGGCTTGAGGTAGTTGCCTGTCTAGCCGCACTGATGAGCTGCGAAACAGTACTGTATGTCGATGACTATATATATAAATATATATACGCATCAATCCATATATAAATGTGTGTGTGTCTATCTCTCTCTCTCTCTCTCTCTATATATATATATATATATATATATATATATATATATATAATAGACATCTTACTCTCTCTCTCTCTCTCTCTCTCTCTCTATATATATATATATATATATATATAGTAAAACTGGTAATTAGTAAAAACCTGAAGAGAGTGCTCAATACTATTGCAGAGCAAATATGGGTTTTATTTTTTCATTACCGTTTTATCTGTTTGGTTACATATTTTTCTGATGTTGGACCATGTTTACGATCCAAAAGCATCGTAAGACCTTACAGAAATGGTTGTTAATATTTTAATATACAGTAAAACTCCTTTAATTTGAACTTCCGCAAAGGTGAACTTCCTCTCATTTGGACTTCGTCTACACCTGGACTTTCTCTAAACTTGAACCGTGTTGTCATTGAACTTGTATAAGCATGTTTGATGCGAAGTTACAGTAAAACTTTTTACATGGTTTAGTCGGATATTACGGAGAACTGTTTATATTGGTACTATGTAATTAATGTAGATTAGCTATTGATAATTAATTTACACTAACTGCAAAGTTTTTTTTTTCAGATTGCTATATTTAAAATAGTGTAAAGCAACGCATCACAATGGCTTGCAATGACTTTACTCGAAAAACGTCAAATTATAGAAAAATTAGATGCTGGAGTTGAAAATAGCGTTATATTGAGAGATTATAATATTGGAAGAATGACTGTTTTACATCAAAAAGAAAAAGAAGGAAATATTGAAGGATGGTCCTTTCTTTCCAAATAAAAGACATGTCAAAAGAAGGACTCTTCGCAGACTAAAGCAAGTTGAATTAAATCGAATATTGCATGAGTGGTTTGTAGCAAAACGGAATGAAGGTGTAGCAATATTTTGGCCCATGTTAATTACGAAAGCAAACTCTCTTAAGGAAGAGTTGAATATCGTAGAAGATATGAAATTCAGTGAAGGCTGGCTTAGGAGACTTAAGAGTAGACATGGTATAAGACAATTAAAAATGTCAGAGAGAGAGAATAAGATGTCTATTATATATATATAGAGAGAGACACACACACACATTTATATATATATACATATATATATATATATACATATATATATATATGGATTGATGCGTATATATATTTATATATATATAGTCATCGACATACAGTACTGTTTCGCAGCTCATCAGTGCGGCTAGACAGGCAACTACCTCAAGCCAGGATTGAAACCCGACCATCTGTACGGCAGGCAAGGCTCCTAACCATTACGCTATTGGCGGCTGCTGAGCGAGTAGAGAGTTTAACGATGTTTTGATACAGCATCCAAATATTGTGACAAATTCAAGACGATAATTGACGATTATGGTTTAACACCAGAGGATGTTTACAACGCTGATGAAAGTGGCGTGAATTGGAAGTGCTTACATACAAAAACATTAGCCGGATCCGAGGAGCAGAAAATAAAAGCATTCAAAGTAAATAAATAAATACTAACAGTGATGGTATGCACTAATGCTTCTGGAACTCATAAACTTAAGCGTCTTGTCATCAGAAAATCAAAGTGTCCCCGAGCATTGAAAGGAGTTTCCCGTTTGCCAGTAACCTATTATTCTTCACGAAATCTATGGATGAATCAACAGTTGTTTAAAAAATGGAGTTTGCAAGAATTTGTGGCAGTGTCTAGAGACGTTTTCTTGAATTAGGTAAATCTGATTCAAAGTGCTTGCTTCTGTTGGACAATTGTAGAGCACATCCTCCTTAGTCAGAACTAGTGTTATCTTGCAGGAATATTTTTGTGTGCTACTTACCACCGAATGTGACTTCTCTCATCGAACCTATGGGTCAAGGGATTATTTGGAACTTAAAATGTTTCTACAGAAATTATTCATGCTGAATATGATACCGTAAGCGATTTTCAGCGCCATTTTACTATAAAAGGTGACATATTTTCTCTCGCAAGTGCATGGAATCAAGTTCCAGCAAGCACATTAACAAAATCATGGAGTAGATTATGCCCAGCGCCAAAGGCTTCTGAACTGAAAGAATCAGAGAATACATCTGGTCTAGAAAAAATTATTGAAACCAAACGGTTACCGACTAACCACGCTGTTCTTAAATCACTTAATGAGAATGATGTTGAAATGTGGGTGCAACAAGATGAGGAAACTGCTGATCAATATCCTGACGGCAATAATGGTGATGAAAATAGCAACAGCTCCAATTATCCTGAACCTTATGTAAATAACCAAGAACACTCTGATGAAGCAATATCATAGGATGATGCAGAAAAGTCTATGGAGACGGTTATAAATTTCTAGAAAAAAGTCATTAGTTTAGTGACAACTATGTTTTGCAAGCGATGCCACTCCGGAGTGATATAATCATAACGAAGCTAGAAAACCAAGAAATTGTAGATTTCTGTGATCGCTTACGGAATACAATAGCAGCGCCCAGAGCTGAATCGATGAAAATAGAAACTGCAAGGAGACTCATTCAATGTATAAATAAAAAAAAAAGTGCATTTTACATAAATGTATGATTTCTGTAGATGATAACTTACGTAATAAATACCTAAAAAGTAAGAGTAGATTTGATTTATTTTCAATGTTTTTGTCCCTGGAAATAATATTTAACAATTCTTACTTGCAATATATCGTAAAATTAAGTTAATATATACATGAAGTATCATATAGCAATGCATTTCTGTTACTATTTCTTAATTCTTAGAAAATTAAAGTTAACTGCAGCACATTTGTTATCACCAAACTTGAACATCATCCTCTTATTTGAACGAAGCGGATGTTCAAATTATAGGAGTTATACTGTACTTACAAATAAACCTGTATGCCATAAAAAAATTAAAAAAGATAAAATCATATAACATTTTGAAAGGATAGTAAACAGATATGAGTTATAATGCGAAAAAGCAACGTGAAAAATTAAATCTAACATTTAATTTATATATATATATATAAGATGATTGCAACATCTTGTCAGACGAGTGCCACTCCTTCAGACACTTAAAGTCCATGAGCCCCAAAATGAATTCCATCGCCACAGGACCATTTTAATAGACAAATGCCTGAGAGAGTATCTATACACAGATGATGTTACAGGGTATTAGCTTTGTACGACAGCTAAGTCTCCCTCTCGGTTCAAAATGTTGAGATCCAGCAATAAGCAAGACCAAATAGCCAGAAACAAGTAAAACTGCAGACAATCCCCATGCGGGTACTGGTCTCCTGCTTTATGTCTTTTTTTTTAACCAGAGATTTGCTTGTCCTAGAAGATTACCTTCACCACGGCTTACGGGAGCGCTCTCAACCCCAAACACACACGGTGCTAGTTGGCCGTTGACCCCGACAAAGGGTTCATTCGACCTTTTGAAGGTTTTATTTTTATACTTCAGAGAGACTAGCAACTCTCCTCACCAAACAAGTCTGGTGGGGGAACCTGTTTAATCGCCGGTGCCTGACAATGAGGAAAGTAGTACTGGGTTACATGGTAACAGTAGCATATGCCTTAACCTGACATACATATATATATATATATTAGTTCAGATCATCATATAAGGAGTAGATCACTCTAACAGACGTTAAAAACATTTTTAAAATATAAGTTTAAATTTCAACAGTATTTGTCGCAGTTAAAGGAAACCGAATGGGTTTGGTCCTTGTTAATGGAGTACGAGATGGCGTCTTTGCCGTGTTCGGATCTCTCGACCGGCGTTAATCCTATTACACTACATTGAAGATTCCCGAAAGGATAAAATACAATGACTAGTGTCTGTTGGTATTTAACAATTATTACAGTATATATATATATATATATATACATACAAATAATTATAGAACTCAAATGACCTTGTAACGAGTGATTTTACCCACTGTTCGGTTTACGACATCCGGTTGCGCATGCGCGCAAAACATTAACCCATAATAACGTAAACAAATGAACACAAATCGCTACTTTTGCAGATTTTGACCTGCGAACTGAAATATTAACGTTACTATTTCGAAATTCTTATTTTACATGGGAGGACTGGGGATGGTTTGCAACTGTTCTTTATTACAACTATACTGTAGCTATTTTCTTACAACTAAACAACTTTAACCCTTTGACAAACATAAGAACAATTGTAGTAAAGCCAAGAATACTACTACTACTACTACTACTACTTTCTATCAGTCACTTTTCCTTCCCTCCTTCCTTCTTTTTTTATTTTTTGTTTACATTTCTAGGTACAAAATAGTTGTGTGAGAACGGTGAATTTGTTAGCACATTTACTAAACTGTAAGGACTTTTTTCTAGAAATTTATAACCGTCTTCATAGACTTTTCTGCATCATCCCATGATATTGCTTCATCAGAGTGTTCTTGCTTATTTACATTAGGGTCAAGAGAATGGGAGCTGTCGCTATTTTCATCAACATTACCGCCTTCATGATATTGATCAGTAGTTTCCTCATCTTGTTGCACCCATATTTCAACATCATTTGAATTAAGTGATTTAAGAACAGCGTAGTTAATCGGTAACCGTTTGGTTTCAAGAATTTTTTCTAGACCAGATGTATTCTCTGATTTTTTTAGTGTAAAGTCAGTGTGTTTGGTTGTTTTACACTATTTTAAATATAGCAATCTGAAAAAAAAAACTTTACAATTAGTGTAAATTAATTATCAATAGCTAATCTACATTAATTACAAAGTACCAATATTAACATTTCTGCGCAATATCTGACTAAACCATGTAAACAGTTTTACTGCAACTCCGCATAAAATATGCTAATACAATTTCAATGACGAGACAGTTCAAGTTTTGAGAAAGTCCAGGTTTAGAAAAAGTCCAAATGAGAGTTCAAATCCAAGAAGTCCAAATGAACGTCCAACTTTAGAGGAAGTTCAAATTAAAGGAGTTTTACTATATATGATTTCGTGGTTTCAACTTGAAACCCATTGATGAGTCAAAGATTCATGTGGTTTATGAATACGAATTGTAGCAGAAACATCAATGACGTTTCGACAAGATGACAGTGTAGTATATGTTTTTTATGCTACACTTCACCTTTCCTGTTCTCAGTCAGTGGAGGAGAAATCCTTCATGACATAGGCATTTTTTGTTATTTTTTGTTCCTATCCAGTGTATCCTATTTTGTAATGTTGGATTTTCCTCAGATTAATTATAGGCCTTGCGTGTTACTCTGTCCTCGTGGGAAGTTAATATATAGGAAGCTTAATGACGGATTCAGTGGAAATATAGAGAACAGGCGAACTGTACATCGATGGTGTGAGACATTTCTCTCTTATGATTTCCGTTCTGAAAATCAACCTCGTGTCAAGGCTGATTATAATAACGATATTGATAAACGGAAAGTAGTATTCAATGAGTATACGTCTAAAGCAACGCGTTTTTTATGAAGAAAACTTTAAGGTTTCAAATACTATATTTTAACATCTGAAGTAGATAAAAAAAATAAAGATGCTGGACAAGACAGTACTCCATGAACTGAAAGAACATCAAACGATAGATTGCTTTGAAACAAGTTTCCTGCTGTCATGGGAAAACACTAAATTATTTGCCTTTTGTGTTTTTACGGGTGATAAAAAATAGATAGTTTTTAAGAATTGCTAGCATTCAGCTAGATGGCTGGATAAGAATTAAATACAAAAAGAATACATTCTCCAAATCCGGTGTTCCACCAAAAGAATTTAATAGGTTTGGTTAATGGTCTTCATCTCATTTCTTTATTACGGATTAATGAGTCCAAGTCTGGAAATATCAGCGAATCTGTACATTAATTGGATGAGGTAATGAGGAAACTCACAGAACCGTGGAGGTTGACTACCTATCAGCCAATTTTTTAAGACAAATATCGACCATATTTTGAACAAAGAACATTTTTTTACAAAGGAGGCACCACTTAAAAAGGCCGGGGGCCACTCGAGGATAAGGTTAATGTGTATACAATAGTCAATGGAATTATAAGCATTGGCAATATTGTAAATTGGATTATTTAGGAGGACAGTTCATTAAGAACTTGTTTACGTTGAACTTGAAGACAATGAAATTGTAGTCAGCTGGAAAGCCGACAAACGAAAAAGTGTTCCACAGGCGTGCAGTTCTAAGAAAATGGAATCTACGTTCAGGTTTAGGCAGATATAACGAGTGTGGGGAATTATAGATAGTTGTGTTGGTTAGAGGAGTGTTTTTCGTGATAGTTTGGCAGGGGGGCATAGATTGAAGCTCACCTGATCCTTTGCCATGAATATAATAAGAAAGTAGAGAAAGGCTCGCAACGTCCCTTCTATGGGAAAAAAGTTGTAGGGAAGAGAAAAGGACATAACGAAATTGAAAATAATCTTTCATCGATTTAATTCACAAAACTTAGCACCAACAGATTACCATTTTTTTTTCGAGAATTATGAATTTAAAAAAAAAAAAAATTAAACAATTTTTTGTGTTCAAAGAACAGTGAAAACATCCTTGGGTGATTTTATCGATTCTTGGTCGTAACAGCCCTTTATTAGCTGCATGAATAAACTACTAATAAGATAGCAAAAACGTATAAATGTCTTAAGTGCATATTTTGATGAACTTTTTGTTTTTTTTACTGAATGATAGAGTGAAAAAAAAGTGTCATTATTAAATCAGACATTTCATTCTCTCTACATGCTAGCAAATTCATCGACGTTGCTTGGGATTGATTATGGATCACGAATGTCTCCCACTTCTAATATATTTATTGTTCTCGAAAACTGTAAAAATCTCCTATTTGTTAATTAACCCGATTTAATGTCTGGTCTATTCTGGGGCCCACCACAGTTTACCGGGAGGAAAATTCACATGCCTCCCCTCGGTAACTTAGTCCATAATACATAGTAGTTTACATTGCACTCCTCATAATCTATTGTTGATTTTATCAAATGATATATCTATAATGGATTGAATTAAAATGTAAAATATAAAAAATATCATAGTTCAGTTGTGTGCTAAACGGAAAGATTCATCCGTACGTGCCGATATATTGCTGAATAACCTACTGTTTAATTTTTATGTCAGTAATAACATTTCTCAAACCATTTGTGAGGTTAGTCTGTATGAGGGTGAAACTTTAGTCGATAGTGGACTGCTCCTTCTTGAATGGAATTTATTTGATACTCGACTTTTAATACTTATAGGAGACAATCGAATAAGAATAATAACTATCTAAGAATACTACCAGTCCCATAAAGTACATTTGTGTGAAATTTTAAAAAATCCGCAAGGCCATGTTTTTCGTCCATAGGGAAATCTCTCTCAGTCTCTCTCTCTCTCTCTCTCTCTCTCTCTCTCTCTCTATATATATATATATATATATATATATATATATATATATATATATATATATATATATATACTAGCATGGGTACCCAGCGTTGCCTGGGTTGACATGAAGTTCTGTTTGAAACACACCGGTATTATAATCATTTTCATCATGGGAAACGTGAATACCCCCACAACAAAAATAAAAGAATGAATGAAAACATGTAAATGTAATCGCCCCAAAAAGAAGTATGGTATACCCTCTCCACCAGATATGTCGGTAGAAGGGTTTCAAAGAGAATAAACTATTCTCCGGATATTGAGCACTGGAAACCCGTTCCCCCAAATAAAAGATAATTTAAAATAAATCATTAAAAGGTTTGTTTCAATAAAAATAGCATCGATTTCACGTGCGATCGCAAAAAAAAAGAAAAAAAAGATCTACCAAAATTTACTTCCAAAAAACACTTAAATGACATTTTCGTCATTTTATATTTCTAATGTAAACGCCCCCCCCCCAAAAAAAATAAATGGAATTTTTCATATTTTGTAGTTCGTTCTGTTTATAAAATTGTTAGGCGAAAGTACAGAATAGTTTCATAAAAATTAATTAAATTTATCGTTATTTTATGTTTCAAATGTAATTCCCGCCCCCACCACAAAAAACTTTAAAAAATTATATTTGTCATGTTTTGTCCACCACCCCCTCGATCACTAAACTTGAAAAAATGCTAGAGATAACATGTCTGGTAAACGCTTTGAACCAAAAAGTGGGGGGTTCATTTTATGTTAAATTTATATATAAAAGTTATCCCCCACGCTTAAATGTCATTTTTTTATTTCAGAATTTCTTCTTTCATATTATTTATAAAGACTGCTTAAACGTATTAGGCTACAAAAAACAGGTCTTAATTTTTTGGTAAATGTCAAGTTTCTTTCCAACTCCCCCAAAAACTTTAAAATGACGGTTTTTAATGGATTTGGTTGTGCTGAAAACGAATATTACGTTTAATTTTGGGGCAGATAAGGTGTTGTCATGATATGAAGAAATTACTTTTTTCAAAAAGTGGGGATCACTTTCCTATATAAATTTAACGTAAAATGTGCGCCCACTTTCTGGTCATCTAGTAATTTCTTCATATCATAAAACAAATGTAACTGTGATATTCGTTTTCAACACCCGCAAAAATTGACGCTGTTTTTTTTTCACCAAGAGATGCGTTCATTTTTTCATCTCATAATTTAGGACGCTAATTATGCTGTTAGTAAGTTTACAAAAGCATACTTTTGTTTTTCGTTCTTTTCTCACTAGACAACTTGTATAGTTGTGAACAGGTGCCTCTGCAGTTTAACATTTCACAAAAATTATGTTTACATTAAGAGGCGGTTAAGTAACACGTGGTAAAAACTATACAAATTCTATAATTAAATACCCATCTAAAAAAAAAATGAAAAAAAACAATTTTTAACCGCTTGTGTAAGCTTACTGACAGCATTATTTACGTCCTAAATTATGAAAAGTAAACGAATCTCTTAGTAAAAAAAAAACAGCGCCGGTTTTCGGGGGTGCTGAAAAAGAATATCACAGTTAAATTTGTTTTATTATATGAAGAAATTATAAGGTGGTTAGAAAGTCGGCGTCCATTTTACTTTAAATTTATATAGGAAAGTGACTGATACTCCAATCTGCCCCAATTTTACATTGACCATTTTTTTCAAGTGGTTAAACGACGTTGGGTCACGTCGTAAAAAATGACCATTTTTAATTTAAGATATTAAATAAATAATAAAGAAAATCTCTTTCGCAGGCAATTAAACACACTTGATATGGTATAATTATTATAATATATCCTGGGCAACACCGATTAAATTTTATAAACAAAAGGAAGAGCAGGTGATGATGGATTTTGTTCACATGTGTCTCTGACTAACTCTACCCTCGTGAGGAGGCAAGTAAATGAGGGCATTAGTTTTAATTATTTTTCTCTAACAAATAAAATAGGTTACTAAAAAATTAAGAATATGCAAAAAAAAAAAAATTCCTCCGAATAAAAAAAAAAGATAATAATGCAGCTTAGAATAATATTTCGAAATGAAAACAAAAACAGGAAATATTTTATAACGTGCTCCGTTTAAAACATTTTTGCAATTAAACGATAACAGTTATTTCCTCTTTTGGTTTTATGGGTTTGGGTTTGAAAATAAAACGGTTTCAGATTTCAGATAAAATAAGTTAAATAAAATATAACTTGAAATTAAAATGAACTAAATCATTTTAAAAAATTTAATTACTACAGTTTAAACAAAGCTACTATGTCGAATAACTAATGCCCACGAGGTAATTATTCAAATAGATTTCATTTAATATACTATGTTAATGACTGTAACTCAATATTGTAAGAATGCTATATATTTAAAGTCTGTATACAATACAATGTCTCCTTTGACAGAAGTATCTTTGGTGATTGGGAGTTGTACACACAGACACAAACAGACACGAACGCGACTACTATATATATATATATATATATATATATATATATATAAAGATATATATATAAAGATATATACATATATACATATTTATAGAAATTGTGTGCAAATATATATATATAATATATATATATATATATATATATATAGAGAGAGAGAGAGAGAGAGAGAGAGAGAGAATATCACCCTAGCGGAAACAATATGTAAACTCATTCTGGACTCACAGTAATAGATTTCTACATATATATATATATATATATATATTTATATATATTTATATATATATATATATATACTGATAAAAATGATTGATAATTTATAATTAAAATTAAAAATTAAAAATCGGTTTCACAAAGAAGAACAAACAACATCAATAAAGTATACCATCGTTTCGGAAAAGATGTTTTTATTGAGACAGGCAATAAGTCTTGGACGATAGTGTTATCATTTGATTTTATAAAACAAAGTCTCCTCATCAGCAAAAAGAGTGGGTGGGTGTTTAAAGACACCAAAAATAAAACTAGCATTTTTTTTTAAGTAAGGCAGATATATCTTTTTTAATCGTCCGCCTTGAAAGACGGTAAGTATCATCCCCAATGTATGTTATATTTTGTATTTAATATTTTATTTTTTTATCATTTTTTTTTCATATTTTTAGCGGTTCTCCGCTCTTGGGCACAAACAGGTATAAAAATTTAAATGAAAGACGTTGAAAAGGATGAAAATTTGGACAACGTTCATTCTAAGCAACCATGTTCAAAAGAATTCACGTGAACGCTTTCGACAATAGTGTTTGGTGACCAACAGCGGAGTTCAGCTTGAAATATAAAAGAAATGATTTTAAAAATGTGTATTAAATACAAAATAATAACATCGTTTTCTTTCTTAAAAAAACTTTCATTACATTTAAATCACTATAGTAGAAGCATACATAAACATCTACACACACACATACACATACATATATATATATATATATATATAATTCTAAAGAGGAGATATTTAATAAAAAGCTGGATGCTATACAGGAATGTCTTCACTGGAAAATAATTTTTGCTATCACGTCTTATGTGTAGCTGAGAGGAAAAAGCATTTGGAAATATAAACGTTCTAGATTGTGAGGCCAAAGTTAATATAGAGTTAAATAGTTAATAATGATGTAGATTAGATGTGATTAATGATTTAAATCTAGAAAGCAAATCTGGAATCTAATATTCTACACTCGAAACACATTTTTTAGAAATAAAGACAATGGATTATTAGATATGAAATTTAGACCTATAATAACGATTAACAAAGATTAGCAATATTGTTTCAAAACTGAACACATGTTTATTCATATTGATCGTGAAATAATTGGTTATTAGTTAATAAATAATGGTGAGTAATTGATGCTGTTTATGGATCAGTAAAACTTGAAAGTCATAGCTTTTTAAATAATACTCTTGTTTTGAACGATTATATCCAAAAAACAATGGTGAACCCCCGCTGTCATTAAAGTAAAACGTACATGGAGCTAAATAATATATTTATTAATTAGAATACTTATTAATCGCATATGTATTATTATTATATAAGTATTTAAGAACTTAATTCCCGAATTGATATTTTGTATTAAAGTCACGCATAACCGCAGAAAACTATGGTTGGATGGCAAACGTACGTTCAATCTTTGGTAATAATATCAGAATCATGGTTAAGATATGCATTACCACTTACATTTTGAAAAGGTTAACCTAGATTTATTGTATGTCTTTGATTAATAAATAAATCGTACATGCATATTAGGAATTTTACCAAATCTAGAAACATCGAACGGCTTCAGTTACTTCCTTTTCTGAATGAAGACATATTAGGATTTTGGTAACTTATAGTTTCAACAAAAAACTTTAAAATTTCGAATGAAGAGAGTTATCTCCCTTCCTACTTATAAAATCTCCGATAATCGTAAATCTTTAATAGAAAACAATGAAAGAAAATTAGAAATTAAAAAAATAGATTGAGATCCTTAATTTTAAATGAAGAATGAGAATGAACTAATTATAAAGTAATGTTAAACGTTCTCTCCTTATCGAATAAGTTTTAAAGAAAAACGTTTATTAAATCAAATAAATAGCCGATATATTTGAAAATGAACAAAGCAAAGTCCAGATATGAAACTAATATAGAATCGTAACAATTTAACTATGTTGACTAGTCCGGATTAAAAAAATAATTTAAATTAAATAAAGAAATAAAGAAATTTAATTTAAGAAATAAACGAATAGTATTATCAAAGCATATTAAATGGGCATAACTAATTAGTGGAAACATTGTGTGATATTTTGTTTGAATTTTATTTATATTTTTTATTTTATATTTCAATGGAGATACGAAAATTATTAAATATATAAATCTTTAAAAAATAATTAGCAAGTATGCAATATAGGTAAAATATGTTCGCTTCTTTTCTTTTCTTATAAGGGGAATGATTTCCATAATGTTTTATTGTAAAAGTGTTTTTTATTCAATAAGTCTGAGGAAAGGCTGTTCTTGTGAAAATTTTCAGACGTTGTAATGTTTTGATTTGTCTGAATAGTCTTTAAACAATTGTAACTAACGATGAAATACATTATTCGTTGCAATCAACCAATTCTTTGAAGTCTTGGTTTTTGTTAAAACAATATACGAATGCTCAATTATGAAATATAATAATTTTTTAGCTTACAGTTGAAGTCAACTGTTTCTGGCTTAAAATTTATTGGTATATGAACGAGTACTGAATTATATAAACCCAGTAAAATTCGGAATACTACAAATAAGACACACTCTCTCTCTCTTTCTCTCTCTCCGTATATATATATATATATATATATATATATATATATATATATATATAAATTAAATATTAATATACCTGCTCTGTTCACTCATTGAGCACTATTTTTGGTAGACACATGTTGTTTCATTGGATGTACTTCTAGGAAACTAAACTCTACTGGCTATATATATATATATATATATATATATATATATATATATATATATATATATGTGCATGCGAAAATACATGCACATTACACGATAATATATTACACAGGATTTACTCGGTAATCTGAAATTAAAAAAAAAAATCATAACTGTAGATATTTAAAATAATCGAAATCGGTTATTGTATCACCATCATGTGTTGAGGACAGAGTCTGCAATTATATATGAATCGGTGATTAATAAATGAATCTGTAAATATATCGCGATTAGAATTTTAAAATTATCGGAAATTATATCGGAATCCGGAATTAAGAAGAGAATCGGTAATTGTTACGGAATCGATTACTTTGAACAAACTCATTACTGGTGTCAAATTAGTGAATTTGAAAAAAGAAATTTGTCCTTATATCAGGGTAAAAAATTAGATAAGATAAACAATCGTATTGGAATCGGAGATTGTATCAGAGTCGAGAATTTAAAACAGAATCAGTAAGCGTATGGGAATAGTTCCCCCGTCGCATCAGTAATATATTCCATATCTTTTATCAGGTATAAAATTCCATTTTGTTTAACGAAATGGGTATTTTCTAGAATCTGTTGCTGACAAAATTCTCTTCGAATCAAATCTATTCTTGTGTTTTTATACGTAGCATATCTTTTGCCGTGTTTACTTTCATTTGTATTTATCATGATCTTGGGGATTATGGTGTCGTATCAAACTTGTCCAATTCGCGAAAGCGTACTTATAAACAACATAATTATGAAAATCTGAGTGAAAATGTCAGTTTCGATTGTCTAACGAATTCTTCAGTTGAAATGATGTTGGGGTCTCTTGGCGGCCGGAGAACGAGAAATATGAGTGAGATAGGTATTCCCCCTTTTTCAATAACGTTTTAGTGTAAGAGCAATTATTTTGGCCGGAAACTGGTCACAGATCTATTTATTTATATCACCTTTGTATACTCATATGTTTTTGTTTTTAGTGGTTAAGTGCATTGTCTTAAAAATAGTGGAGACATGCTAAAACAATACACTTCCTTTTATCATCCGCATACATACGAAATTCGGTGTGTTTTCTTGTGTGATCTCTCTCTCTCTATATATATATATATATATATATATATATAATATGCGCAGATCATTAGATCACTCTGACAGGTGTTAAACAGCATTTCTCGCGGTTAACGAGTGCCGAGTGGATTAGATCCTTGCTAATGAATCCAGTGTCGCCGTTTTCGTATCTGGTATTAATCGTGACACCTTGCACTGATTATTCCCGAAAGAATGAACCACTATTGTCCGTAGTTATTATATTAAATATTATATATATATATATATATATATATATATATATATATATATATATATATATTTATATATATATATATATATATATATATATATATATATATATATAAAGCTTATATGTTTATATGAATTTTAACTATTTGAGGCACAGATTACATATGAATTAATAACTTAATTTCTATTAAGATAGGTCAGTAGTGCAATACTATATTTTGAGTATTTTCCTAGATGTTCATGATATCAGGTTAATAGGATAGGCATCCATTAATTTTGTATTTTTATATCCCTATTAAAATAGTGTGTAGAGAGAGAGAGAGAGAGAGAGAGAGAGAGAGAATGAGGGAGAGCGAGAAGAATCGAGAAAAATTCTGTGTCTGTGTAAGTTTGGTATAAGAGAGACCCAGACAATTAATCTATAATAAATAAAATGTGATATAAGAGCGTAATATGTATGTATATGTATGGGGAATAAAATCAGAAAAACGTCGCTAACGTCGGTTTTAAATCCTAACGAACAAGACTTGTCTCAATCTGATACTGCGAACCCTCTTTAGCGTCTGTTTTATATGCCTACTCGGAAATCCATACGCAAGCGCACACATACACACACATACACATACACGCACGCACACACATATATATATATATATATATATATATATATATGTGTGTGTGTGTGTGTTTGTGTGTGCGTTATATATCTTCAGACCTTACGCCAGAAAGAATATATTATGTAAACTAGAACAAAATTGTAGAGGTTTACATTGCATACATACTAGGACAGGCTGTGAGAAAAATAATATATACCCATTGCGCCTTACCTGATTGATTCGCTGTGTTAAAAATCTGCCCACTAGACAAAATGGGCAAAAAGTGCACATGTCGAATTATAAGAAAAAAAATGCATCAAGTATTCAGGTGACGGACAGAGTCGAAAGCAGTTCGAGTAGAAGTACCGATCAGATTAAACGCGCCTGCCAACCTAGAAATCTAAGTGAATTTCCTCGAGACTCTGTCCGTTCGTCGACTATTTTTAATATTAAGTAAAATGATTATGTAAAGGAATGAATTAGAGCCGCTTCTTTTAGAAGGAATGCATTTTAGCTTTTTTCTTTGTTGTTTTTTTTTTCTTGAATCAACTTTCCTCCTCAGTAAAACATTTGAAACTACAACAAAGCTCCATCGTTTTATGCAATAATTTTATTGGTCCAATTCAAACAACCCATTAACCGCAAACTTTATTCCGTAACTGTAAGGCACAGATGAAAACACCCCGGCTAAAGAATGAAGATAAGACTGCGTACGTATGTAAAAAAAAACAAAAAAAAACTTTATAATTATTTTGTTTATTCGTCGACCACTGGCAACACATCCATAATTACAGAAAGTACGTCTAGATATAAAAATAATTGTTAATATTTAATTGTAAAATATTATAATTATAAAGCTCGTTCAAGTAATTTAAGTGGATCTCTATGTGGGGAATGAAGCAAACATCTCTCGAATTCAGCTCGAATGCAACATTCCGACTTCCAGTCCTTAAATCTCTCTGACTAGGTGTGCTCGCTGACATGACATTTTTATGTGCTTAATTTTTCACACTTCGTAAGTAAGTCTGCGGCGGCCTGGAGGGAAGACACTAATATACAAATTTAATAGATGCTTTGTGATCGAGTTCGAATCTTCCGTCAAGCAGTCATAATAATTTCCTACACTGGTGATTTAGGAAACAAAATAGACTAGTATGTATTATTACTTTTTAATAGAATTCTTTGGTGATGAATTATTTAATGTGTTTATTTCTTTGCCGAGTAGTATCCTCATCTTCATAGCTCTTGTTGGGGCACGTTTCGTAGAGCAGTGGATAGAGGTGGTGAACCTCTACGATTTCAGGTAGTGATTTCAATCCTACAGAAAGTTGGTCAAGGGATTAGTTGGCCAACACGTGATGAGACAGTAACAACTGTAGGAAGCAGTAATTACTAGGGATATAGTTACGCGACACCACATTCCTATCCCGTTGCGGTTAATTACCTGGAAAAGAGCAGTGGCGGAGTTGTCCGAAAAGTTTTGAAACTACAACTATCAAGATGAGGATAACAGTCCGAAAATAAGTGAATAAAAACAAAATGACTGGAAATAAGTATGAAACTAATTTTTAAAATAGTTTAATTACACATACACGCGCACATACACCCACATATATATTAAACACATTATATAAGTATATTATATATATATATATATATATATATATATATATGTACCCTTTAATAAAAAATATTAATAATTATATATAAATATATATATATATATATATATATATATATATATATATATATATATATATATACTTCAGAATAGTTTTTATTAAACAGAATAGTTGTTATGGAAACGTGAGAATGTAAAGTTTACAAAATATTACTGGCAGTAATATTCTATACGCCATCCCATCTAAACAAGAACTGCGCGGTATGCAAGATAGAGCAAATAAAAAGAAATTGTGATTTAATGAATTTCAAAAAAACTCTCATTGAAATGAAATGAAGTGGATGAGTTTCATATCAAAGAATTTTTTTTTATTATTCTAAGCAAGACAAAGAATGCTTTAGAAAATAATTCTCCTTAACCTATAGGGTTTCGATGTCTACGATCTCATCAGAGGAGAGACAATATTAGCAAACACTTATAAAGGTATGCACCCTATTTGCTAAAAACAGTGAGACATGGAGAGATATGTGTGTTCATGTGTATATAGGGATGAATATGCACATGTGTTTCACCCTTCCTTCCATTCACCACTACCTACTCTCCCTACTGAAAATACTCGCCGCACTAAAAATAATATAGACTTCTAATGAAAAGGAGTCCATCAGACTTTGAATTATAATCGCTGGACCCAAAAACAAATTTATACAAGCACGTGCCCGATTCGGATATCTACAACGCTATGCGGATTACCCAATATATAACTTGGACCTTATTACCAAACGGATGTAAAGAACGCATAACATGGATTTTACCAAGCAAGCTGAATCTTAAAAAAAAATGCATATCCTTTTTCTGCAAATCCTCCTGCTACAGGATTTCTGATAAATTTATTATTTTGACTTTGCCTTTCCATGTCTCACTGACTTTAGCAAATAGGGTGCATACCTTTATAAGTATTTGCTAATATTTTCTCTCCTCTGATGAGATGGTAGACATCGAAACCCTATAGGTTAAGAGATTAATTTTCTGAAGTATTCTTTGTCTTGCTTAGAATAATAAAAATTCTTTGATATGAAACTCAACCACTTCCTTTCATTTCAATGAGAGTTTTTTGAAATTCATTGGATCACAATTTAATATATATATATATATATATATATATATATATATATATATATATATATGCATATATATTGTGTGCGTATATGTGATAGATTTTATACAAATTGTGTGTTATTAGTAGGGCTATGGCAACAGCATATTATTTTCATATTTTTGACTCTCGAGTATATATCCGACACAGATACAGTTAATCTACCGAGAACAGCATCACTGTATAAAAACGCATGTAAGATATCAACGGATACACACTCGAGTGTCCAAACAATGAAAATGATATATTGTATTGACCCTATATATAAGGTGGGTTGGGTCTCTAACGGTAAACACCAATTAGCAAAATAATTATGGTAAGTTAATATGCTATATAAAAACCTTTTGCTATTAAACTTAAAATCAAATACCTGCTTCCTTTTTAACAACAAAAACAAAAGCAACCAATAAATATTCTTAAAAAAAGTAAAGTACTCTCCTGTCGCATTAGTCCGTTGACCATTTCACATAGAAATAAGATGTCGGAAACATCATTTCTACGCATGCGTCGTGTTTTTAAACAATTCTGTTTTTTGCTTTTTTTTTTTTTTTTTTTTTTCAAACTGGCCAGACGAATGATGATAAAGATCACTGGTCAGAAGTTGTCTGATTTATCGCCTGTCCATTTGCCAGTTCTTAATACTTCTCTGTTTATATAACCGTCGAGAATTCTATGAATATTAAAATATTAGTTTTTACGGCTAGGGAAAGGAGTCATTTTCGTTTTTGTCCGCATTGTTTTATTTTCATTTTTTTAACAGGAATTTCCGACGTTGCCCGAAGCAAATGTTTTCCCCATGTACCCATCTACAGTCTCTACTTGTGTTTCTACCTTTCTCCCTTTCTTTCTCTCTACTCGACTTCCTACTTTCTTCCTCGCCCATGTAATTCTTCTTTCTGGCTATACTCATACGTACTCACTCTCATTTGTACAAATTCTTTTTTATTTCCTTTTAGTGTTTACCTGATATACGCAATTTTAAACTTCAAACTAATATAAATAACAGTATTTATATATAAGAAAATATAATCCCAACCGGATTTTAAAAAAAGCTCAATACGCAATAGAGAGTAGAACCTATTATAAGAGAAAGAAAATTAAAAGTATATGTTGAAATTTAAAATCAACATGTATTGTTCGACTGAATACTAAAAAAAAAAAAAACAATTTACTAAGTCATTATTCCGCGGAGATTCAAAGAATGCTATTCTTATTATTCTTCTCATGAGAGGACATAAAGAAATCAGCAAATTATATTTGTAGCAATGCTAGAATTGGCTAGATTATGCATTAAGTGAAACCGCTATTTGTAGTTATATATTGCCAAATATAAAATGAAGAAAATTGGATATGTAAAAATAACTAATATAAAAACTAACCGCGAATAATATTTCAACTTAAATTAAACTCCTCTAGAGTTGATCCAACATGCAAATAGTTCTTTAGATAGAATGTATTCCAAAATAAGTCCAACGTGACGATGCATATAATCCAATTGGAAAGTTTACATAGCAGCTGAAATAATGAAAATTGTTTTTTTCGGGACGTGTAGTAGTCCAACAAGAAGTCTGTCCTTAGTCAAATGAGACCTAATAAGAAGAGAGAAATCCAAAATGACAACCTTCATTTTGGATCAACTCTATAGAAGTTTCATTCAAACTGGAATATCATGCGCTGTTTTCCTATGGATTAGTTGTTTACATATTCAATATTTTTTCATTTTTTTTTTATTTAGCAATTGATAACTACAATAAATTGCGGTTTCACTTAATGTCTTATCTTTCAAATTCTAGCATTGCTACAAATATAATTTGCTGATTTCTTTATGTCCTCTCATGAGAAGAATAATAAGAATAGAATTCTTTGAAACTCCGCGGAATAAGGACTTTGTTAAGTGTCTTTGGAGTATTTAGTAGAACAATAACTTTTGATTGTATATTTCAACTTACAGTTTTAATTTTCTTTCTCTTATATATATATATATATATATATATATATATATATATATATATATTTCATACATATTACCATGTGTGTATGATTAAGATGTGCATAAGAGAAGTAACTTCTTGATAATAATATCACAGAAACCTCCCATTAATATATGAATTAGTTTAAAGCCCAGTTCCTCTTGACAGAAACTGACCTAGTGTATCCTCAACTAAATATACTTGTCTTTCTTTTAATTTTAGATAGTATTCATTCATTCAAGAAAACGCCAATCAAGATTATCGAATTTTTGGCTATCGTTGTGTATTTTTTAAAACATTTAGCTGGGCATCCATAGACTGTACCTCGCACTTGACTGTTACTTGGCATGCTTTTGCTCCTTCTCCCCGTAATCAATAGGTTTCCATAATGGCGCACGTCTGTGACTTTCTGCGAATTTTCGTGTTGATACGTACCTTGTCTGATATAATACTTCATCTGCTGAGAATCCTTTGATCGTTCTTTTTTGGTCTGAGTTCAGTGTCCATGCTTTATGTGAGTATGATTACTAGTTTTTCTGTAATGACCTGTTTCCTGTTGCTTGCGGTGTAATGTAAGCTATGTGCAGTTCTAAGAGGTCCGCCTTCACAGGATTTACTTTCTCCCCATTTCTTTTTGAGAAAGGGTGAGTTTATTTCTAATCGCCAGAGGTGCCCTGACAGAAATGGCAGCAGGCTGGTCATTGGTCTATACTAGAATTTGAGTAGCACTAAGTCTCCACAAAATCCCAGTTCTCTTCGCGCATGTCCATCGGAGGTTTGGTCAGCGCTCTCTCCTCGGTCTTTCCATCCTCCGTCACCCTTCTCGGCTCTTTAGTATTACTTGGGGGGGCGATGATGACAGAATGGGAGGAAATGCATGATGGAGATGTAAAACTTGTAGATATGCAGCTTCATTCCCTGTAACGCTTCTTCACTATAGTGTATACTTGTATTAATCTCTTCATACAAGGTTTTTCTTAATATTTCCGCCGTTTTGTCATTATTATTATTATTATTATTATTATTATTATTATTATTATTATTCCCTATTTCTTTTCACACAGATTATCATCTAAGAGTTTTTGATAACAAGCTGTGGTGTTCCCAGGAGTCTGAGTGACAACACGCTTTCCAAAGATTTCCAGTACACTCCCCGTCTTTTGTTTACCTTTGCAAATAAATTTGTTCAATCACAACAGCCGTTTCCCATTTATTTATCGTTGGCAGCGATCATTGCTTTTTATTGGAATTTCAGTAGCTATAAAGCTGTCCAAGGTCGGACTCCTCTTTTTACTAATCCAGTGGAGGGCTAGCTTTAACTTTTACTTTTCGGTCTTTTCACTGTCTTTGGTTATGGTTTCATTAAATTATTCTTATTGTAATTATTTTGGTTTTTTTATTGCTGTTAATGTAATTATTCCCAACTAGCAGATGCATCGCGTCGGCACACACAACGCCGACTCAAACACAAAATTGAGTGCACTCAACATCAAGTACACTCAACATCGTCTTACCATCAACACTTACCTTGTGAACTCAGAGTATAGGAAATTCCCATATACACAAAACAAAATCACTGAAAAAACAAAAATACCCTAACTAAGGCCAAGGATAATGTGTAAACTTAATGGATAAAATTATGGCTAAAATTATTACGAACTTGCCAAGATTCGCACCTGGAATCTTCTGATCCGTAGGCAGATGCGTTATCCACTGTGCCACAAGTCCTGTTCGTATGCCGAAAGATCTTACCACGACTGTATACAGGCAGTGCTAAATTCCGTTAACATGGGCAGGTAAACTTTTCGACAATTGCACGAAACAGCCAAAAACCCTTATTTCCGGCTTTTTGTGCGACTCGGCATTGTTCCTTACGAACCATATATAGATAAGGTCAATCTAGGGACTCACATTTTTCGGAAAAAAGAATTTGTCAATTCGGTGCATTTGTTCGAAAGTTTTATTTGTATATATACACGCACACATAAACAAATAAATAAACATTTAGAATTTTGTTAATAGTTTAGACAATCATTGCTGCTGTTCGAGAGCCATAAGGACATAATTTTACAATATTTTCCAATATTTTAGATAACCGTAAAAAATCATTTATTTTTACTTGCAACAACGTTTATCAGTGACTTCTTTCCGTTATTACTGAAATTTAGATGAATGAAAAGCTTCGACAAGGATCCAACCCCTCGCTCATCCATCAGTAGAGACGATGTTATTATACCATCTGTCTTTGCCCATCGTTTTCAAGTCTTCTATTTTTCTTCTTATTCTTCTTCTTCTTCTTCTTCTTATTATTATTATTATTATTATCATTATTGTACCTATTTAAAATGCCTCCCCACGGGACAGAACTCGGAGTTTTTGCACAAATTAACATCAGTGATTAATCACTGAAAAACCAGTGGTGTTTCCTGAAGTGTAGGTGATATCTATTTATTTTTGGAAGCCTATGCAAATAAATTTGCATTATCGCAACATATGTTTATCATTTGTTTCTTGCTGGACACATAACTGCTTTTTGAGTGGAAATAAGCGTCTCGAGAGTCCAGATTCTTTTTCGAACACATCCACTTAAAGTAGAGCCAGAGTTTTCCCGCCTAAGTTTTTCTCATCTTCGTTAACCTCTATACCTGTTTTGCTGTTTCTCCATAGTATATGTATTTGCTGTTTTAATGTGTTTCGTCGATGTTTGCTTTGATATTGATGGTTCTGATCAGGTTATATCGTGCGGCTGATTTTATTGTTTCCGTTTCTCTGAGTAAGAGTATTTTTTCAACCAAAGTCAAGTGTCACCGTCAGCTTCATTATTTAAGATCCTTATGAATCGCCCGTTTTTCTTCCAATTTGCTTTTCTCGTTTCATGGCATGTTCATTTTTACATTGTATTTTAGCGCGCTCATTATCCTGTATTTGTTCAGCGTTACGTATTTTTCTCTTTTTCTTTTTTTTTTCGTGTTATCCATATAGTTTTCTATACCAACCAGTCATCTTCCGCTGTTTTTATTTTGCATAAAGAAAAGTGTCCAACATCTTAGTAGAGTTAAATATTTTTTTTATTATTTCAAACTCAGTTTGTTTGTTTTTTGTTTTTTTGGGGGGTGGGCTTAAACCATTGCACTTTTTTTCAATCGACGGGACAATAATATTATGCTGCGGTTCTCTTCAGATAATTCAAGTCAAAATAAAAGATACTTAAAAAGGAGTTTGGTAGCAATCTCAAAGGTAAAATTGTTAAACTTTGGCCCCTTAACAACAAAATTTCTGGCCGAAAACAAATTATAAACATATTTCCTAATCTTACATGGTCTATATCAAATTTCGAATCTGTAGACTTAAAATTGACTGAGTTACTGCGTAGGGAAATGTACACAAACAGACAGACAGACACACAGACACTTTAACTTCATATATATATATATATATATATATATATATATATATATATATATATATATATACTAGCATGGGTTCCCGGCGTTGCCCGGGTGTTTGGGTGTATACTGAGCAAAAAAAAAAAAAAACGGTCAATTTTTTTTTAATTTGACACCTATTATTACCCCTTAACATTTATTGTTTGGAACTTAAATTAAGTTATTAAGTTAGATCCATTTCCAAGAAACCTATATCTAAAGTTTCAAGTGTTTCGACCAAAAATTGTAGGAGGAGTTTAGTAGAGTTCGCAAAGGTAAAATTGTTGAACTTTGACCCCTTAGCAGCCAAATTTCTGGCCGAAACCCGAGCACACCTATTTTCCCAAATCTCAGTACCTGTATACCAAATTTCGAGTCTGTAAACTTAAAAATGACAGATACACAGACACACAGACACACAGACAGACACATAGATACACATACACCTTCACTTTTACAGATATACTAGCATGGGTGCCCGGCGTTGGTCGGATGTTTTGAGGTGTATGCTGAGCAAAAAAAACAATTGACACCTATTATGACCCCTTAAAATTTATTGTTTTGGTCTCAAATAAAGTTATTAAGAAAGATCCATATCCAAGAAACCTGTATCTAAAATTTCAAGTGTTTCGACCCAAAATTGTCCGAGGAGTTTGGTAGAGTTCTCTGCATGTATATATATATATATATATATATATATATATATATATATATATATGTGTGTGTGTGTGTGTGTGTGTGTGTGTGTGCATATGTATATTCTTGTCCAAATAGACGTAAAACAATTGTAACTAACGATGAAATACACTATTTGTTGCTATAACCTATTCTTTTAAGCCTTGCTTTTTTTAAAAAACAATGTATGACTGCTCAATTATGAAATATGTTAATTTTGTAGCTAACAGTTTAAGTCATCTTTTTTTTTTTTTTTTTTTTGCTTAAAATTTATTGGTGTATGAACGATTACTGAATTATATAACCCAGTAAAATTCGGAATACTACAAATAAGACTACTATATATATATATATATATATATATATATATATATATATATATATATATATATATATATATATATATATATATATATATATATGATTTGTGTTTCTTCAGCCATAATCGAAACCGAAACCAAACTTATGAAGAATGCTAGATAAAATTATTCATTACAAGAAATCGAACATAACCATTAATTCACCCGGATGTTAGCGTGATACACAAAAGAACACACACGTTCTCGTATTAATCTATAGAAATATAAATATATTACATAATATATTTATATATATATATATATATATATATATATATATGTATATATATATATGTATATGTATCAATCTATATCTAAATTCTCTCATTATTCAAATAGCCGCAGCAAAAACAAATGATAGCGAAAATTTCGAAATTCACTATAAGACAAAGGAATTGCCAGTACAGGACATTATTTTTAAGATAATTGTATCAAAATTATAACTGAGTGGGCGAATGCTGCCTAAATACGAAAATTTACACCTCTGTTTTCAGCATGAAAATAAAACAATTGGCGCCTTTCCGATGTTGCTTTTAAACGTGAAAATTTCAATGAATAAATTTCCATATTTCCTCCGATTGAAATATAGGGGTCTTAATATTCTATTGACAAGCAATAATTATTTTCACACATATTTTTCGCATTTCTTTCCATTATTATTTAAAAGAACATATGAGTTATGGTTATTTTGTGTACGAAGTAGATGCCAACATCAAATGTTTTCATATATATATATATATATATATATATATATATATATATATATTAATTGGATAGATATGAATCTTACAGGTAAGTAGGCTAAGTTCATAACAGGAATATGCAAGGCAAATTAAATAAGAATAGGAAATTAAATCTAATATCTGTAACGTTTTTCTTCAGGTTAACGGAAGTGGTGTTCGATCACCACTGCTGGGGAGCCATCATTTAATATATAGTTGTGGTTTTAAATTCCCGATGCAGTGTTTCATGATAAACAACTGATGATCCCTCAAATTGCATTAGTACTATAGTGTATTCCAGAGAGCAAGTTGATGTAGTGATTTCAGGTGGTTAATGACTTTCTGACTAAAGAGTTTTCTAATGAATAATGAAAAGTACTACAATTAAAAAAAAAACTTTTTGTGCATAGTATTAAAAATTAAAAAATAATATTTAAAACAAAATATTTTTTTTCAAGTCGGTTTCTATTTAACCCATAGTTGCGACTTTTACAGGTACTGTCAGAGTGGACCTGGAGGCAATGCCAATGAAAGGGTGGCTCCACGCTCCCCTAAGCCAGCAAGCTGGATCCTGCCCGTCGGATATAGTTTAAGATCATATCCAGGACACTATATATACGAGGCTACTTCAGTCTTCACAGTCTATGCCTAACAACGGTAGGTGTGCCTGCGCATGATTTTTTTTTTTTTTGCAGAATGTGCGCAATCTCCAACCATACCACTCCTGCATCGAGATTGTTAAATACCAGTGGCCAGTAAAGTGTATGTTCATAACGACTGGAAACAAATGCTGTGATAAGGGGAGAGCACATACAGCGACTAGGATTCCCAAATGGTAACCCGTCCTATACTAACCAGGCTCAACGTTTCTTAACTTCGGTGATCTGATGAGAAGCGGTCTGTCAACGCGATTATGCCGTATATATATATATATATATATATATATATATATATATATATATATATATATATATATATGTATATATATATATATGTATATATATGTATGTATATATATGTATATATATATATATGTATATATATATGTATATATATATGTATATATATATGTATATATATCTATATATATATATGTATATATATATATATACACATATATACTTCTGCACCAATCTAATATTTCCTTTTTTTTCTCTTCTGCCTTATCTTCCTCCTGAACATATATTTTACGGTAATTGTAAATATGTCACTCACTTCTACCTTAATTTTAATTCTTTCCCCCTATTTTCGTTTGTAAACCGATCAAAATGCCATCGTTTACCCTGGACGAAGATGGCGAAATATGCTTAGGCTTTAAAAGAACTCTGTAATATATATATATATATATATATATATATATATATATATATATATATATATATATATATATTAACATACAGACAGGAAAAGAAAGCAGGATAGTGAAATGAGGTTAGAACGTCTGCTTTATTTAATTCCCGAGGGTAGCATGGCTTCCTTACGTGGGTCATGACTGGATAGAAGCCGTAATTAATTCGCAATTGTATCATGGGTCGCCCACACTTAATATTGAACCTTCAACTCTATGAAGACTGATTCCTTTACAATCAAAGAGTGTTCAGTATTATATTTTGCGGACGACGCGAATGTTAACCCCATTTTATTACTAGTTATAAATATGATTGTAACTACATATTATTACTAATTTATATATATTTTCTATATTATTGGATTTATTGTTTATTTTTTACAAATAATGATTCTCATATTGTATTTAATTCTGAACTAATTCATCGTTACTAAACATATGTGAATCTATAATCTTTCTCTTCGTAGATGGTTTTCGTTTTCCCTCCATATCTGGTCGATCATAGCCAACTTTTCAATGTCTTCACATATTATGGCTTTTCGATGCTCTAAGCGTATTTAAGTAGCCAGCCTACCTTATTTTTGTATAGTTTTACTCATTTACACCAGATCTCAACCACACATCTATCAGTCAGGGTTTTACCGTAGGGGACTTTATTCGCCCAATATATTTCCAGAGAGCCGGATCGTTCCTTAGTGCTCTATTGAAATCATATAAATTACATATTATTGGACGTATTTTCCCCACAAGTGTTGCATGTATAGTATATAAACTCTGATCTTCGGGTGGTATCTTTGGATTCTATGCTTCGTTGGAGAGTTGCTCTTAAACTGTTAATCGTATATTGATATGCATTGCTGTTTTTATATATTCTGCTCAAACATTTTTTTCATTATGTGAATCATAAGAGTTATTAAATTGTGGGTACTATCTATATTGGCTTTCCGTATACAGAATAAATAACCCCTTGAAAAGTGCGAGTTATCAGCAGATCCAGGAACGATATCTTTTTTTAATTATATTTGTTAACCGTTATCTGCAAAGATGGATTGCTCGAGTGCAATTAGTTCAGTAATATATTATTTAATTGGAATTCATTACTGAGATGAGAATGATTTATTAATTTTTTTTATTGCGGACTATTATGCTCATCTTTTCCTTAGTTGTTGAACGACGTTTCGGTTAACTATTCCACTGGCCTTCGTCAGGTGGTAACCACAACGGGATAGGAACTCTGTATCTCCTGAATTCATCCATTTCAATTACTGTCTTCTGTAGTTGTTGTCATCTTATCACGTTCGGGGGCCGGGGTGTAGTTGATAGAGACGTTGAATCTCTACGGTCCCAGAATTGTCTGAAGATGGTGGTTTCAATCCTACTCAAAGCCGGGCAGAGGCTTACTTGGCAAAACACGTGGTGAGACGACAACGACTACGGAAGGCAGTAATTGCAGAGGAATTGTTGGACGAAACGTCGTGAAACAACTAAGAAAAGAGCAGGATAATAGTCCGCAATAAATACAATTAGTTAAGTAATGTTTGAACATCTTGCTGATAGGGGTCAGAGAATAAATTCCTCGTAAACATATCAAGACAAAAAGGGTTTTGTTCTTCACACCATTACTACAAGGTAGTCCATATATTCATTGGCCAATACTGGGGTCAATAGTGTTTATATCGTCAGACTTTCTTCCTGGCATTATATATCACATCCCATTACGAAGAATGCAGTTTCTACGAGATCCCATTACGAAGAATACAGTTTCTACGAGAAGGTCAATTACTCCATTCTCTTGTCAATTGGAAGCAAGCGTATGTTTTCAATAAAGTATTCGAATTCAGCTTATCCTGCAACCCCGTCAGAGTCGCATCAGTAGGTACTTCACCACTTGGGGAATGAATGAAATCATTGTTCATTATTTCCAAAGCCGTGAGCTGAATTATTGACGTACGATGGAGATTTACCTACGATTAGGGTGATATATATCTACCAAGAATCATATCAATTTATGACATACTGAACTTCTGTCACAGATAAGTTGTTATAATTGAATACCGTCTTTATAAATATTAGGTATTTCGTATGAACGTGATAGATTTCTAAAGCTGGATTATGTGTATGCATTTTGCCGAAGCGTCACGGTCTTGTACCTACAGTCTATTTGTCACAGATGCTTTTGTTTTTTTTTGTTTTTTTTTTCTTTACAGTACCCACCCGATTTTATTAGACCTGCTAGTTTTTGGAATAGTCTACTTTGACCATAAGGCATGCACCACTTTTCGTCCGTTGTAAATATTAGGAGATTATTATCATTGCGTAATAACTTGGTATCTAATACTTTTTCCCTTCAGTTGAAGTAGGGCAATGTATACATTTTATTTGTTTTACATAAGCATTAATATTTCGCTTCACATTCATGAGCATTTTTCGGCCAGCCAGTTACTGGTAACTAGAGATTCTGCAGGCGATTTTGTTTATACAAGTGTTTAGTGCTAATGAAAAATCATTCAGGGATGAAACAATCACAAAAAGAATGTTATCTGAAAGCTGCAACACATGTTATTAAGAATAAGAAATGGTTTGAAATATGTGTGAGTAATATGGAAAAGAAAAGGTGAAAATTGCGATTATTGTCAAAAAAGAAAAAATGAAAATAGAAACAGAGGACAAAGCATGAAGATAAAGAAGAGAAATAAGGATGGAAAGAGACAGAAAAATGAAACAAATAAGAGAAAGCAAAAGAGAAATAAAGGAAGAAGAAGGACAGGTAAAAAACAACAACATCAATTAATAAAAATATATATGCATATAATATGTATGTGAAACTTCAGTTAATAAAAAAAAAAGAAAAAGTAAAACGAAAGACTGGAAAATCACATTGCAGACGAATATAAAAACTTAAGCGATATTCTTGGCCTGCTGAGGTGATTTCTCTGTAACAAGAAATTACAGAAACATGTATGCACATTTTTATCCGTGTGTTTGTATAAATGAATTTAATATATAATATAGATATATGTGTGTGGTTTTATGCATACACATATTTCGATTGCCTAAATATGTATTATGGTAATATTTTGTAATTAGTTGCTATTTCTATTATATGTATATATTTTCCGTTATAATATAAGTTTATATATGCACTTCCGGTGAGTGTTAATCGAACTTCCGGTCACTTTCTAAAGGCATTCGCTAATTTATGTAATTTATTTACTTCTTTATTTTCATCTATTGTTTATATTTCTCTTTCCGGCAATCTATTATCTTTATCTTGTGCAAGCATTATCCAATGTTTATTTGTTCACAACAATTCCCTATCCTCCAATGACCGTTGCTGACCGAATTATTATCACGAATCAAACAGAAAACCAACAACATCAATAAAAACGGAGTAGAAAATAAAAGCAAAAGTTAGAAAGTGAATAATTTATACAGCGTCTCCTTTCTTTTATTCACTTGTACGCCATTTTGGATATTCAGTAATAGTGTTCGTTTCAATAAACATAACTCAGGCATCATTCGGTTCAGCGAATGCACGAGCCAAGGCCTATACAAAGAAAGAGGGCGTTTTTATTTTTGGTAAACGAGGCTGTTTGCGGGTGAAGAGAATGCACAGAGGAGAACAATCAATAAGAAAACGCATAGGAATACAATTACTTTAAAAATCGTTAAGTTGTCAGAGGTAAACACACAGAGCATATACTTGGTCATGGCCGCCGTGTTGGAAAACAGGTATTGCGTACCAGTGTTTATCAAAAAGAATATCCCTGACCATATATTCGGCCGGATGCTTTTTTTAGTTACTGTTGTTTTTCTTTTTTGTAGTTGTTAATAAATTATTTCGATTTAACAATTTTATTATAAATAGTGCAAACACATGTGTATATTTGGAAATAGTATCTATCTATCTAGCTATCTATCTTTATATATATATATATATATATATATATATATATATATATATATATACATATATATGTGGATTTTTTTAATAATCAATTTTAATACCTTTTAAATGGTATTATATTGATTATTGTATCAATATTAACCTCGGTTTAGCTCGATGAGAATTCAGAGCAATATAATTTATACAATCAGAAAAAACAACACCTTTTTTTTTTAGTAGTACACAATTTTTGTTTTTATTATTTTTTATGACATGTTATTATATATTTTTTCTTAGTCTGACAGCTGTTTCTAAGGGTAAAAGGACAAACGGTTGTTTTAATTATAACATACCGAATTTTCATTATTTACCGTTCTTTTCGGAGACAATTAAAATCAATTAATTACAGTCAAAAAATTGTTTTTAAAACTCACATGGGGATGGAATTTTTTTATCGAGGTTGCCATCTTTAAAAATTTTCCATGGGTTTTTTATAGATCTATATTTTCTTTTTGTTAGCCTTATTTTCGTATTTTTTGGTTTTTTAATTTCTTTCCAATTTATGTATCTAATATCAATTATGTTAATTCTGCATTCTTATTTTGTTTCTTCTTTTATTACGTTTGATTTATTATTTACGAAATTATTTAATTAATTTTTTAACTTCTTCTTAAGCTAGTAATTTTTTCCTTTTTTTTCCGTATCTCTTGGGTGTTTACGTTACATTTTATTTTTTAGCCGTCTATACGTATTTTTTTCTGTTATTGTTTTTTTCGTATTTATTTTATTATTAGGCTTAAATGGTTATCATTATGTACATATTTATTATTTCTTATTCTTATATTATGTTTTTTGTTAATTATTTTCGTTATTTCCAATTTATAATGTTTAGTGTAAAGTTTACGGTCTTTTCTGATTTTGCGATTAAAGGGAATTAACTCTATCAATTCTTTGTTTCTTATTTATTCAGACATTAACTTACATCTTTTAGAATTTGTGCATTTACCTTATAATTTAGTAGTCAAAGGGAAATAACTTATTTATTTTTTGTTTCAATTATTAATCTTTGTCATTTTGCTAATTTTTTTTAATTTTATTTATCATATTATTATTTATTAATCATGTGTATTTATGTTGTGTTCAGGTTTGTTATTTATAAGTTTATTTGCTATTCTAATATTTTTTATTCATTTATCTTAAACTCGGTTTTTTTGGTAAAAAGAAAATATTTTTGTTCAGTTTTTTGTCTATCTATGTGTTTACTTATTATCTATATCTTGATATTAGGAACTTATTTTTATGCAGACATATTTGTATGTTGTCTGTACGGTGATTTAACAATGAGTTTTTATCAGATGTTAGTATTTTGTAGGATTCTAGTAAACATAAGGAACATTTGCCTGATTTTGATGGATGATAACTTTTTGCCCTACCTATCACGGACCATTTCAAAGTGTACTCTATATTTTTGCTTTTTAGCTCACGTATCCATTCCCCAAGTGCAGTGTCATTATTATTTTTCTTTCTATTTGTTTCCCTCCCACTATGGTTATTATTAGTATTATTAGTGTTTGCTGTGTTATTTATTATATTTCTGCTACTATTATTGTTTTTGTTAAATGATGAAATATGATTGTTTAGCCGGGTTTTTATATACATACATATATATATATATATATATATATATATATATATATATATATATATATATATATATATAAAATGGGCGGAAGTCTGTCGAGAGCTCTTTCAGCTATCATCTCATCAGGAGAAAAGCGATAGCGTTAAAATAATAATAGTATGTCGAAAGTAAAGAGTTCTGATGGGGAACTATTGAATGTGCCAAAAATTACGATTAAAATAATGGCACAACGAGGGGGGACAATATATATATATATTTATATATATATATATATATATATATATATATAATTACACGGCAAAAACTTAAAAGAAATTTATTATATATAATTTCTCAATTTCCTATCATTAATTGCTCGCTATGTTAGCATTGCTGGATGGCATCGTTATTTCGAGTGTAAACTCCTACTTGTGAGAGATCGGCTTTGGGTTATTAGCTGGTTGGATAATCGAAGTAGGTCCATTTCACAATCGGATTTCGGCGTTGTGTGCTTGATCTGTGTTGATTAATAGCATTTCTTGTGTGTCGGACGTTTTCTCAGTTCGCAGAATGCTTGACTCGCATGCAAGAGGCTCGATTTTCCAATCGTGAGTTCGGATGTGTCTAAGTGTGGGGCCTAAATGAGGGCGAAACTCGACTCTTGAGCTTCCGGTTCGCTTACTCTCATGGCTCCTGTGGGCTACCACGTTATTTGGCTGTGGAATTTATATATGTATATATGACTCTTGAGTATATATCCGTTAATATCTTATATGATATTATGTAGACTGGTGTGGTTTTCGGTTGAATAACTGTGTCAACCGTATCGGATATGTACTTGAGAGTCAGAAGAATGAAAAGAACATGCTGTTATCACAGCCCTATAATAATATATACGAAATATACATGAATTAAAGTATTATATTTAGTAAGCCAACGTCATGATATTACGTACTAAAGAGTTCGCTGTGGAATTTCCTCAGGTCCCGCTAGTTTAATATTATTTTGTTACTCTCCTTATATAGCGCGTTTTTTGTTTTGTTTTTGTTTTGTTTTTTTTTGTTTTTTGAACGATCTAACCCATCTTATGTGTATAGCGTCGAACTCGAGAGTCTTTCTGTCTAATTCGGGAAGCTTTCTGTCAAACTCGGAATTTTTGCTCCCACCGACAAAAGGATGGTGGCCCTGTAAATTCACTCTTGTCCGTTCGTCCGATTGTCTGTCCGACATTTTCCCAATAACTACGCCTTAGAGTTTTAGGAAATTTTGCATAAACATTTGATATGATATGGGTGGGTAGAAAATGCTGAACTAAGTCACTTTTTAAAAATGTAACGGAACAGATTTTCTGGGAAAACTCTGTTTGCCTCCCACGGGAGGCCTCTCGAGTTAAAATGGCTAAAACTTTTGTGCTTATTAAAAAAATTGATACCTTGGATTTTTATAAAACTTTCTGAAAAGTTGTAACAAACTGATTTGTATATAATTTCCTTTGCCTATACTTCGCGATAACCTCTTGTTGTGCCGCAGGGGCTCTTTTAGGACTAATAAAACACTCCATTTTGGGGACTATTTTGCCATATTTGTCCAACATTTTCTGTGTGTGCCTATTTAGCAGTTTTGCATGTTGCTGAACTCAAATCAAAATATGTTAAGGTGAATTTTGGGGCTTAATGGTGGGAGGCAAATTATGGACTTAGGCATTCCTCTTTTTGCATGGTGAAGAACTCAAATTAACATATGCTAAGGACTAAAACTGCACCGTTTGTTCATTTTCACCAGGATTTGACGTCCTCTGGGGCTTTTGAGGCAAGATTGGGGGTGAGTAGAAAATGCTGAACTAAGTAACTTTTTATTCGTCGTTCACTGTACATTCACGGGGGATCATGCGTGCTTCACTTGTTTCTTTCGAATTTGGGCGTCTTTTCGTCTCTTTCTGTCGAACCCGAGAATGTGCACCGGATCACTAACGGAACTCAGTACTTACTCAACGCAAAAGCACGCCAACGTTTCGTAATCCATGACTGGGTAGAAGTTTACTTAATTTCCAATTTGTAGGTTCAATGTCGTCTGTAATCAGCATTGAACATTAAGCCCCCCAGAGAATGTAAACCTGAATTTTATTGCTACTATTTAAAAATAAAAAAAACACAACCTAATAATGATCGAGAGAAAATATTCTGATAATGTATATTATTAGCAAAGTTGCGTTACCTTGCCCGGAGTTGAGTGATTATAACAATATTTTACACTCCCATATTTTTATTGTGACTGAAATTGATGAAGTAGCCCATTATTCGCCTACTGTAATTGGAAACCCATTGCTATGCACTTGGAAGAAAGCTTCACATGCCTCTCAGAGTGACGAAGTTCACATTATACGGTATGATATATTACGCTGTAGAGAACACAGTATTGATTTTATGAAGGTATTTTATATATAATGGCTTGCATTAAAGTTTAACATGAAAAAGTCAAATATAATGCTTCACTTGTGCCCATAACCGGTACGATCTGTTGAAACGTGCCCTTTCCCATATGAAATAAGGTTCTGTTTATATTATATTAGCTCGAGTGTCCGGTGTTGCCCGAGTAATAGGAAGGGTTTGTTGAGAAAAAAAATAGTAGGAGAGGCAGACTCGAACCGATACCGCGAACGAGGGAGAAACATGTAAAAATAAAACGATTATAAAACGATGCAAATACACAAAAGTGTATTTATGTCAGTAACGTAAAAATCTTGCGTTGCAGTTGCGATAAAATCGCTGAAGGGGCTTTTGAAAATCGCTTAGCCATTTGAAGCATTTCTCACGCATAAAGTTGTCGAGATGCTTGAAAAATTGTAGTTGGTAGGTTAGAATTCTGGAGAGTATGGCGGATGAGGCAAAATTTGGTAGGGCAACTTCTGCAGGATCGGTGTAGGAACGTGCGGTCGGGCATTGACGTGGATGAGAATTGGTCCTTTTCTGTTATATTATTCTGGTTGTTGTTCAATACATTTCATCTATCTCATTAATTCTCTGTTTCTTTATCCCCCTCTCTCTCTCTCTCTCTCTCTGTATATATATATATATATATATATATATATGTATATATATGTATGTATATATGGGGGTGTGTTTGTGTTTGTGTGTGTGTGCGTGTGTGTGTTTGTGTTGTGTGTGTTTATAATGGTCAGAATATTCCCGCTCTTACATTAACATTAAACACCCACTTTTTCTATTTATGGTAATAGGCTTTCGTTTTTTTCTGTTGTTCTTGCCCTTTTGGCCAAGATCAAAGTGTAGTATCTGTTCCGGCAGATGCTGCACTTAAGATAATTTGTACCAGTCAATGGAGGGGACACCCTCTATACTGGGACAATTATTATTTTTGGTAACCAGAGTGCCCCCTTTTTGCCTACTTTTAGGGGAGCTGGTTTTTACCTCACATTATAAACGGCCTTGTGCCTAATTTGCTCAGTGGGGGAGCAAATAAATACCATCTGTTCCGGCAGATGCTGCAAGCTATGACTATCTATGACTAGCAAAGACCAGATGTGGGGGCAACCCCACATTCCTGACCTTTAACCAGCTCCCATTTCCCACCTCTAGGGAGCTGGTCCCCTTTTTCCCTTCCCCCTCCCTTCACTCCTCACATTAAAAAATGGCCTTGTGCCTAATTTGCTCGGTGGGGGAGCAAATAAATACCATCTGTTCCGGCAGATACTGCAAGCTAGGGCTAGCTATGACTAGCAAAGACCTGATGTGGGGGCAACCGCACATGCCTGACCTTTAACCAGCTCCCATTTCCCACCTCTCGGGAGCTGGTTCCCTTTTTCCCTTCCCCCTCCCTTCACTCCTCACATTAAAAATCGGCCTTGTGCCTTATTAGCTCGGTGGGGGAGCAAATAAATCCCATCTGTTCCGGCAGATACTGCAAGCAAAACCATATGTGGGGGAAACCCCACATATCAGACCTTGGTCAATGTAGGGGCAACCCTTCATTGCCAATTGTCACTATCCAGCTCCCCTACTCCCCGGGAAGTTGGTCCCCATTTCCCCTTCACTCCTCATTTTAAAAATTCACTTCCCCTTTCACTCCTCATTTTAAAAATTGTGCCTAATTTGCTCAGTGGGGGAGCAAATAAATACCTCAAAGCGTAGTATCTGTTCCGGCAGATACTGCAAGCAAATACCATATGTGGGGGTAACCCCACATATCAGACCTTGGTCAATGTAGGGGCAACCCTTCATACCAACAGTTACTATCCAACTCTCATTTCCCACCTCTCGGGAGCTGGTTCCCTTTTCCCTCACCTCTACCTCTCTCTCCACATTAAAAAACGGCCTTGTGCCAAATTTGCTCAGTGGGGAAGCAAATAAATGCATACTGCAAGCAAAGACCATATGTTGAGGAAACCCCACATATAAGACCTTGGTCAATGTAGGGGCAACCCTTCATACCAATTTTCACTATCCAGCTCCCCTACTCCTCGGGGAGTTGGCCCCTATTCCCCCTTCACTCCTCACATTAAAAATCGGTCTTGTGCTTAATTTGCTCGGTGGAGGAGCAAATAAACATCCTGTTGTTCTTGGCCTTCGGGATCAAAGTGTAGTATCTGTTCTTCAGATGCTGCACTTAAGATAATTTGTACCAGTCAATGGAGAGGAACACCTCTAAACTAGGACAATTATAATTTTTGGTAACCAGAGTGCCCCCTATTTTCCTAATTTTAGGGGAGCTGGTTTTTAACCCACATTAAAAACGGTCTTGTGCTTAATTTGCTTTGTTGGGGAAGCAAATAAATACAATAAAGAATGACAGATTACAAATCTGAACGCATTGTAGTTTCTGATTAACAGGTGTTTGCAACTGAATACGATATGAAATGGAACCCGTTGAATTATGCGCCGTGTTACGTTTTTTTTTTTTTTTTGCTTCGCTTTTGTGTGTATTTAACGGAATTCATACTACTTAGAACTTTGGATGATATGAAAATAATTACGGACAATAATAGAGCACCATTATAATGATCTTTTAAAGCTATACTATCGTACATTTAGACATGGCCGAAAATTTGTGGAATTGGTTCCAAACTTAGTCGTCCGTAAACAATATATGAAACAAAAAAAATTTGACGTATGTCCCTTTTTTTTACATGTAATTACACTCCTGGCATCATATGCTGAACTGTATCCATCTATCTATCTATATATAATATTATATAAAAGGAACTTCGTTTGTGTGACTGTGTGTCAGTAAGTTCCTTCCGTATGCAATCGAAAACGGTTGGGCCGATTTTACGAAATTTCAAAGGAAGGCATTTCATGTGCTTAGCAGTGTTCTTGGATAGGTTTTCTGTCGAAATGTATTAGATAATTATCGATAATTTATGGCTGAAGTAACTCGATTAAGTAAGAAAAGGCGATTTTAAACAAAGTTAACATCTTACACAGAGTAAAATCCATTTCAAAAGTTTAATTACAACACAACCTGAAAGGCCCAACATATAAAATCAACAGTAAGTTCTCTGGTATTACATAAGGGCACTTTCAAAATGATTTTTTTCTGCTTGAAGCACAATTTTCCATGATACTTGACATTTAAAAGTTAAATTCATGCCATTAACACTGCAGAGCTTTGGTGTCATGTATGTATGTATGTCTGCTAAAAACGAGATGGGTATCGATTTGAAGATCAACCTTTCGGACGACAAGTGTCGAAAAATAGGGCAAAAATATTATTTCATTTACCCTCAACTGGACACTTTTTTACAAGGAGGTGTCGTTTTTTTCGCCGATATTTTCGAAAGTCATCCGTCTTTTCGATTGACTAGCCTTTATTTATAACATTCGTCACTTCCGGTTTGGCGATGGTCACGACAGAAAAGACGCCACATTTTTTTTTTTAAATTTATTACGTTCTTTTCCTCGTACACGGTACGGGTTCGAGCCTGCCTGCCTACTATTACTTTATTTATTTATTTTCTTTTTTCTCTAAACACCCGAGCAACGCCGGACACCTAGGCTAGTTTTTAATATAAATCTATCCTGTCTGCCAAAATGTATGTATGTATTATGTATGTATGTATGTATGTATGTATGTATGTATGTGTGCGTGTGTCTTGCAAAAACATCTGAGAGAGGTGACGGATTTTCACGCGATCGGTATCATTTTGAAGCGCGATCCTTCGGACAAGTATCGAAAAATTGGTTAAAACATGTTCTTCGCCCTCAACTGGGCAATTTTCTCCAAACAGATGTCACTTTTACCGCCGATATTTCCGAAAGTCATCACACCTTTTGAATTTACCAGCCTTAATGTAAACGTGTGTATGTATATATATATATATATATATATATATATGTGTGTGTGTGTGTGTGTGTTTGTGTATATATATATGTATATATATGTATATGTGTATATGTGTATATATATATAAATATATATATGTATATGTGTATATGTGTATATATATATATATAAATATATATACATATACATATATATATATATATATATATATATATATAGAGAGAGAGAGAGAGAGAGAGAGAGAGAGAGAGAGATATTACTTTATCCTAAGTCCACACTAATAAACATGTATTAATTAGCATGCGTAAACTGTTATTCCCTTGACACCTGTCGGTATTTGCTGAATGTTCGTGACATTTTCAAATGCATTTATTTTGACGTAGAAATCTTAGAATCAACTTTCGCTAACAACATTATTTTATTGGCATACAACGGGCAGTAGACGACGTGTCGATACTCTCTTTTTTATTTCTTCGTATATTTTGGATTTTTTGGCTTAATTTTCTTACCTTGATTGCTACTTTAACAATGGTACGGTCGATGAAATGTTCGACTTTATTTAGGTATATCATTTCGCACTCGGGAATCTTTCTGTCCAACTCAGGATTTTCTAATAGAACAATTTTATCTGAGAGGATGAAAACAAACTAATTTGTCGATTCAATAAAAGTTGGCGTCCATAATTCTTCGCAGTTTCTCGAGATCGACAAAAGATTCTCGCGATCGACAAAGTACACCTGAAAAAGACGGGGATGAATTGTCCGAAACTTTGGGAGACTAACACTTCTGATGAAAACAATAGTCTGAAGAATCTTAATAATAGAAATATATCTTCTTATCTAATAACAGAACCATAATATTTTATGCATGTTATTCAAACTACATTAGCACCCCGGGATAAGGTGGCCCTAGGATACGTTTTTTCCAGGTTACGATGTGGAATACGATGTTGTCTCTGGCCCCTAGTTACGGTATTGTCTTCAGCTTGCGGTGTTATTTGTAATGTTATTTAATTACATGTGTATTATATACTGTATTATATTTTGTTATTAATTTCTAATGCCGTATCCCGGGATTCTACTGTAATTAAATTCTAAGCAAGAACGCTTGCACCAAAGATTAAATATGGTGCACTACAGTTTTCTGAAAATAAAACAAATATTAAAAATATATACACAATTTTCAACACAGACATATTTAATTTTGTCGCATTGTAAACGACTTAGATTTTTAGACGCAGTACTTTAGGGATTAACAATGACTAATAGAGTAATAAGTGCGCCAGGTTCGAATCTAGTTCTTTCCACAAGAACATTTTTATCTTACTCACCTGTGATTTTGCGTCTAACCTCCTGGGAAGCAGATAAATATAATACACGCAATGTTTGAGGGATAATACATCTTTATTATATTGATTTAAGAATTACTTTAATTTAATCAGAATAGTTTTTAAAATGACAGCATATTCTAAAAAAAAAAAAAAAAAAAAAGCAACTCCTGGATTTCTCAATAGAACATGATAAATCCGATAAATATTTTATTATACAAGTCCTGTGAAGATGTGTTTAAATAGACACATAATTTTTCCATATTTATTTAATATTGTTATATATGAGTTACATAATCTACCCCAAATGTAATTTTAATTTCAAAAAACAAATTATATGTTTATTTTAAAACATCTTCACTGGACTTCTATAATAAAATATTAATCGGATTTATCATCTAACCAGCGGAGAAACTAAATAATTATGCCCACTTCGGAGTGTTATCATATGCCGTAGAAGAATCAAGATACGCATTGGGTCCTTTTAGCTCACTGGTAACAAAAACTTCCACTTCGAGATTTGCCATAAAATTTCGATGTGAAGTTCAATATTCTTTTTATTTTTAACCAATATATAATGCCCCTTATATTATGCTTATTTTTTTTTTAAATCTTTTAATTATGGTTTTCTAAGTTTATTGCATTTAACAAATTAGGTATAACCATTTAAACTATTTCCTACTCTGAGGAGATGGGTAAACATCGAGAACCTATAGGTTAAGGAGATATACTAATTGAAATGTATTCTTTGCCTTGCATATAATAAAAATTCTAGATTTGAAATTTAGCCATTTCGCATCATAAAATGTATATTAATAAATTATAATATATATATATATATATATATATATATATATATATATATATATATGTATGTATATATATTATTTATGACTAAGCCTTATTTCTTTTTCTAATTATATGTTTTTCTCATTAATATTCTTTACCTATAATTTTATTTATTTAAATTCGGTAATGTTCATATACTAATAAAATCAAAGTCAAAATTAACTGACTTAATTACTTAAGTTTTGAATGTTAAAAAAACTGACTGGATTGAGAAATGCTAATGTGAATTTTTTTATTTAATGCATCAAATTCGTTCTGAACCACCTGGAAACCCCAGGCAACAATTTGTTGTTCACTAGTTATTATATAATATGAACGCCTTCCTCGAACTGTCAACTATGTTACGTTTAATAAAACCAGTCATGTTTTCTACAATTAAATTTAAACTTAAATTAGTACAAACTATTATGAGAATTTGTCTGACTTGTCATGTGTGTATAGCAGTCTATGTTTTATATGTTCATTAATATGCGGCATACTTTTGTGCTTTTCTTATTAGTAGGAAGTGGAATTCTGAATTGACTTAACCTTTATCTAAGCGATCATTTTATTTATGACGAATATTAAAGCATAACAACGTAAAAACACATTTACCGCATATATAGAATCACAACTCTAAAACAATTTTAAAAAGAACATAAAAAATATAATTGCCCCGATGGAAACTTAGATGAGCATAGAAAAGTTATATTATCTCACACTCTGTGAAAATTAGAAATTCTAATTGCCAGTGGATGTTAAAAGTGCATTTATGATGAAATTGTTTAACTGAAAATTGCTAGATGCCAGAAATTCCTGCTGGTAACGCGAATACCAAAAGGGACCAGATAAATTCTTTGATTAGATCCAAATAGGAAAACAAGTATTTGAATATTGATAAGCCACCAATTTCAAAGGTTGTCACAACTAATATTTGAACCAAGCTGTATCGAGTATGTC
>NC_136520.1:13429655-13434655 GCF_053919585.1 Euprymna scolopes
GAATTTTCTTCTAGAAGGTGTGCAAAACAACCATCTTTTTTTTTTCTTAGAGGAACATCAATGATAAAAAGAGATTTTTCTCGTGTTATGGCAAGCAAGATACAGACTGATTTAGAAATGTTTTCTGGTCAGATGAATCAAAATTTTGCCTTGATATTGATGCTCCTGATGCTCCCGAATAGTACAATAGAAAAACTGGAGACATATTTTCACCAAGTTTCATAAAAACGACAGTTGAACACCTGAATGGAGGGATAATGATATGGGGAACGTTTACAGCAGCAGGAGTTGGGGAACTTATTAGATGTGAGAAGTCAATCAATTCAAAGGAATACATTCAAATATTAGAAAAATGGCTGTTACCAAGTACCCAGAAGCTGGGAATATTTCAGAACATTATTTTTCAATGTGATAATGCCCCTGCAAACAATGCTAAAGTCACAAAAATGGTATTCTGATATTTCAATTAATGTGATATTTTGGCCAGGCCAATACCCCAATTTAAACCCAATCGAGAATAGTTGGTCTATAATACCTTATGCATTGGATGGAAGAACTTTTTCGAACAATGACAAACTGTGGGAAGCTTGGCAAAGCGAATGAAATAGCATCTCCTCTTCACAGTGTTCCACTTTGGTTGAGAGCATGTCTAAAAGGATTAATCTTTTAAAGAAACCAAAAGGGAATACGATGCCGTTCTAAGCATTTATTAAAGTAAAAGTCCTGTTCTGTGTATAAATCTCGTTTAAGTTTCCTTGTTTCATATTTCGTTGTTTATTATAGCTTTTATTGCGATAAAATGTATAAAATCTGTTTGGCCCATTTTTTTTTTTTTTGCTCACGAGTGTATAATATATATATATATATATATATATATATATATATATATATATATATAACTACTTAATTTACTCACATAAATTTAATATACGAAAGTATAGATTTATGCATAAACTTAAAGTATTTACTTCAAAAGTGCTCAATACGTAGGTAGAGCTAGTTAGTAATATATAAAATATATATGGCGACTTAGCTACACTGAATATTCTGCGTTTCATCCACTTTTGGATTCGTCAGTTTTATGCGCGAATTTTGTGGCTGCTTCTTGTTTTTATATATGTTGAGGATTTCTACTTAGCCAATCAGCTTTCTAGTATCCACCGCGCCCCCTCCTATCAGCCAATGGACATGCATTTTATCGAACAAAGGATCTGTTTTAGAACTAGGTTAGTGGTTTAAGGTAGATCTTTTCCCTCTTTTTTATATATACATATGAATATACCTATGTGTACACACACACATGCACACACACATATATATATATATATGTGTGTGTGTGTGTGTGTGTGATCGTTTATGTATATTCATGTTTATTTAATTTATTTATTTGTTTGTTTTCTATTGTTATTGTTAGTTTTAAAGCTATTTTGTATCGCTATCCTAGAGTGAGTTTTATTTTATGAACACATTTGTTTGATATTTCTCGTCTACAGTTTAATAGATTTTGAGGTTCTTTAAAGTACAGGATATCAAATTTTTCATGGAGGCATAATGTACATGGGTCGTCTAAGTGTCTGCATGTGGTAGCTTGTCTCATTATTTTCCATTCGACTACCGGCGAATGTCCGCTTTCTTTGAGTTCCCAGTATTTATTCGCTAGTGTTGTTTTTATACGGTGTTTTCTATTTTTGAAGGTACTTTTGTGGTCATAGTATCGGGTTTTGAAATCTAAGGAAGTAATATTTCTTGTTATTCGGGTTTTCTTTCGCAAATATTGTTGTTTGATAAACTACACTTTTTGTTAGGCATTTATTTTGGACTGGGCAAATTGTGCGGTGTCTACAATTGCATTTATCTTGTTCGTTATTATTATTATTATTTATGGTATGGTTGTTCTTGTCCGGGGTTGGTTTGTTGTTATTATTATTATTATTATTATTATTATTATTATTATTATTATTATTATTATTATTTCTTCTAGTATTGGTTTTATTTCTGTCATGGGGTCTACTTTTTTATTGTTTATTTTGTTGTTGTTTACATTGTTTTCATTTAGTATTTTGTTACTATGTGCTTTAATTATCATCTCTAAATTTTCGCAACAACTGTAAGATAACTTCAAGGTATTTTTATTGAAGATTTTGTGTAAGGGGATGGTTGCGGGAAAGTGTTTTTGAATAAGATCTAGAAATTTCTTGCCAAGTTTTGTTTTTAACATTTGATTGTATAGGGCCGTATACCAAATTATAGTTCTTTTTCTTCTATTTTTACTTTTATTATAGTTGTTGGCTTATATTTGATATCGATATTTTTGTATCCACTATTTTTAGGGCTGTTTCGTAGATATTGGATGACCTGTTAAATGCATTTTCATCGCTTGAGTTATTACTGAGTCTACTTAGATCGAGTTAGGAAAGTGTTTTATAATTGATGGTGGGTGGTTGGACTTGGGGTTTACGAAATTGGAGTAGCGTTATCTTTTAAGTATGGTTCGTATGTGTTGTTATCTAAGTTTAACGTGACGTCCAGGAAGTTTGTTATTTTTATGTTAGCTGATACGTCCGCTTTTAGGCCTAATTTTTTCATTTCTTTGTGTATGATTTTCTTAAAGTTTTCTCCCTTGACTTTTTTGGAGTTTTTTTATTATAGCTAGTCCGTCATCTCTATATAGGCCGATATCCGTAGTATCGAATATGTTTGTGAGGGTATATAGAATGAATAATCCCACAAGATCTGATTACCCGCTGTTCTTTTGATTCCCGTCCATGCAACTAATATTTCTTTAAAATCTATCTCCAGTCCCCCCCCACCAAATTTCTTACTACACCGCCTCTCCACGCCCAGGCAACGCTAATACCGTTTTTTTAACACCACTCCCTACCAACCTCTCCACACCCGGTAAACACCGGGTAACTCAGCTAGTAGTAAATAAATCACAAATGTCTGCATTCCATGCAGAATTCATTGATTTATATAATAATTAAATGAATGATTTTTCGCTCCAAAACAGGGGGTGTAAAGGATTGTGCATGCCAACGTCCGTAAGAGAATAAACTGGAAGGCGATTTAAATTTTAAATATAGACATTTATCATTAATATATATTATATATATATATACATATATATATATATATATATATATATGTGTGTGTGTGTGCGTGTGTGCGTGTGTGTGTGTGTGTGTCTGGTCACGAATAGGATCCTATATGGTTGAATATTTAAAAAGAAACTTAATGCATATAAAAATAGATGTATCGAGACACAGGAATGGGTATGTTTGATCCTGCAGAACAGTGGTTCATTAAATTTTGAGGTCTGCGTGTTCGCCTGGTCCACAAAGTATGGAAATAACCAATTTAAAAATTAAAAAAAACCGTTTACAACTGTTTTTGATATAGGTGTATATAATAATACTTTGATAAGTATGTTTTAACTTTAATAGGGATGGTATAATAAAATTATGTTGTCTTCGTTCGGGCCTGGCCTCCATAGAATGAAAATAGGCACAGACTTTAATAAAACCTTTTCATATCTATTGCGTAAGTATACTTTGATAATTATGTTTCAGTTTGACGAAGTATGGTATAATAAAATTATGGGGTGGTAGTTCCCTTCTGACCTCCATAGAATGGAAATATGTCACAAAGTTTCACAAGGTTTTTTTAATATAGATCCACAGAATATTGTGATAAGTGGTTCAGTGTGAACAGGTATGGTATAATAAATTATGGGGTTTATCTATTTTATTTTTACTTTCATCATATTTTGCTTTGGTTTCGATACCCCCGAATTCGAAGCTATCTCCTTACAACCCTTCCTTTTAATAACCTATCATACGTTAATAAATCAGTCCTTTTTCTGTAGGCTGTTTTTGAACCCAGTCAACGACGGATACTTTTGCTAGTATATATATATATATATATATATATATATATATATATATATATATATTTATATTTATATTTATATTTATATATATATATATGTCTTCCGCTTTAAGAAATTAATCATTTAAAAAATAAATGTTTAAAAAAGCATATAGAAATAAATGTTTAAAATTCAACAAGTCTCGTGGATGCCTAATGGGTTAGGTCCTTGCATATGAAGCTAGGAATAGCTTCTATTGCCGGGTTCGAATCTATCGACTGGTATTACTCGTGGCACCCTGCACTGATGATTCCCGAAAGGATGAAACACTATATAGTAAATAAGTGAATTTTATAAAAGTCGATCAAAATTAATGTAGACAGACCGTCCGTTGTCAAATTGTAGATAGTATGATCTAGAGAGTATATAAAAAGTTGTAAAAAATAGTATTCCTCCGAGAAACCCGGCGAAAAAACCTTTACTGGATATACAATAACGCTCGTGGCCGTGTTACCTTTTATATATAGAGAGGTTTGCCGCTGGCATGTATTATTGGGATCCCCGACAAAATCATACTAGTTAACTCAATCTCTACTTACTGGCGCAAGGTTCCAATATATAACTTTTATTTTAATGTTAATACGCTGATACCATCTCACGTGTCGCATGTATATGGCGATCGAAAATATTTAATATTAGAAGAATTATGAATTATATATATTTTTTTAATTTTTTAAATTAAAACTGCCATATGTTTTACTGGTTTTATATGATTGCAGGACAAATTGCTCGCGAATTAAAGAAAAAAGAAACCAATTAAAATTAATGAATCCTAATTAAAGCTCACGTGAATTTCAAACATTCCTAAATTAACCGGTTTTTCAATAACCAGCCTATGACATTTAGGTGAAAAGAATTTTTCGGTTTTTATTATGAACAAATTATTTGATCCAAATTTTACCTGAAGTGAATCCTTAGGCTGGTATTTCTAAAATTTTGTATAAAAAATCTTCAGCAATATTTAAAAAAAAAAAAAGAAAATTATTTATCTCTTAATTAGGCATGTTGCCACTTGGAGGAAAAGGGGCAACTATTTACGAGCATGTCTTGAGGAAACTATATATGTTGTGGT